>NC_083575.1:96475673-96753173 GCF_027579695.1 Neoarius graeffei | reverse complement strand
CCTGTACAACCCCTCGGCCTCGGCGTCTGCCCGTTGTAATTAATAGGTCGTCGTATGAAAGCTGAAGGGCTCGCATCCTGAAAGTGTCCCTCGTCTTATTGAAGGCCTGACCTCCAAGCAGCTGAAGGTTGCTGAGGAGATTTGGCTCCAACCACAGGAGAAAACATCTGCGTCTCAGCCAGAGACAGAGAGAGAGAGAGACCTTCCCTCGCCCTCGGCCTCGCCCTGGCGTCTCCATCACGGCCGGTCACTCCCCACGCTGGGTGCCATGTCGTCCTGCTGAGAGCAGGAGAGGAGCGATGGAGGAGGAGCAGCTGCAGGGTTTCTGTACAGTGGTGATTCCTGGAATAACGACAGAAACATCTGTCATCACACACACACACACACACATGCACACACAGCTAAACCACTAAATGTCATATTGTATACATCTTTGTTATTGTCTTAAAGTTTTTTACACGGTGTCTGTTCCTGTTGGAAATCTAGTGCACTCTGTAGTGTGTAGAAGGTGATCATTTCATTCCCCATGTCGTGCACTCATACCCTGTAGTGACTAGAGTCCAGAAACGGTGCTTTGTCAAGCATTTAGTGCACTTTCCTAATAACAAAACGAACTGCAGGAGCTATAATTGCATACAGCAATTTTTAATGAGTGCAAAAATTTGCACCCCCAATGGGGTTTTAATATAAAAAATTTTAAAAAATGTTTCTGGATTTTATATTTTATCTGCAAGAAAAAATCCTTGTTAATATAAATGTGTATAAAAAATGTTTTTATAAACTGAGGTAGAGCACTCAGGTGCTAAAACTGAAATGATAGGAATTTTAATTATCCCCCAATCACAGGATTTATTCTGATTCCATCCTGTTTTCTTTCCTCTTTATATTTTCCGAGAGAAGAGAGTTTTGAAACAGGCTTTCATTAATGTCATGACTCTGATGTAACGCGTCCACCTGAACATGACCTTTCCACACGTCTCCATCCATCTGTCCACTCCAGCGCTAGCCAGAGCTCCACGGTTCCTCTTAAGACGGGGAGCGGAACCCAGCGGAGCTGCTGACCTGAGCAGTGTGAGGAGGAACCACTCCATCATCCTCCAGTGGCACTGAAACCCCCGACACACTGACATGGTGCCAAAGGCGAAGGGAAACATGCCAATCGCCAACAGCAACGCCAACACACCAATGCCAGCACTCGCTCAAGGACACCATCGCTCAGAGAGAGAGAGATAAAGAATCCTTCAGAGGGACAGAGGAGTGGGATGGAAGTGAGGGACAGAGAGAGGGAAGGAGGAGAGGATGTGTCCTCAAGAACATCCTGAAGAAAATGGCAGATTTGTGTTTATGAATAAAAACCTGTCCATCTGTTCGTCTGGCGGGCTGGCTGGTTGGGTAGCTGGCTGGCTGTTTCTCTGTCTGTCTGTCTGTCCATCCATCTGTCTGTCTGTCCATCCATCCGTCTGTCTGTCCATTTGTCTGTCCATCCGTCAGTCTCTTTGTCCATCCGTCTGTCTGTCCATTTATCTCTCTGTCTGTCCATCTGTCTGTCTGTCCATCCATCTCTGTCCATCTGTCTCTCTCTCTGTCTGTCTGTCTGTCCATCTGTCTGTCTGTCCATCCATCTGTCTGTCTGTCTCTCTGTCTCTTCACCTGTCTGTCTGTCTGACTGTATCTTTGTCCATCTGTCTGTCCATCCATCTGTCTGTCCATCCATATAGCTTGCCATCTCTTCATCTGTCTGTCTGTCTGTCCATTTATCTGTCTGTCAATCCATCTGTCCATCCATGTGTCTGTCTGTGTGTCTGTCCATCTATCTGTCTGTCTGTCTGTCCATCCGTCTGTCTGTTTGTCCATATGTCTGTCTGTCTGTTCATTTGTCTGTCTGTCCATCCATCTGTCTGTCCGTCAACAGTGGTGCTTGAAAGTTTGTGAACCCTTTAGAATTTTCTATATTTCTGCATAAATATGACCTAAAACATCATCAGATTTTCACACAGGTCCTAAAAGTAGATAAAGAGAACCCAGTTACAGTTTTTCTCCATTGGTTTGGCTCATTTCTTGAAACTGAGATGACATTCTCATAACTATAAGGCAATTTGGCCAAACAGACTTACAGTTCTGCACAACACTTCAGATAACCAGCAAAATGTCATTTGTCTCCCAAAACTACTCATCCATGCTTCAAAATTAAATCCCTTTCCCATCTAAATAGTCAGTACCATAAAAATGGCATAAATCCTTCTCAATTGCTTTGGCACATTTTCATTCATTCAGTTCTTCTGTCAAAATAACTTGGATGGTACAGCAGAACTACATGGATCACCTGGCAATGTTTGTACAGCTCCCAAAACAGTTTACCCATCTGTCAAAACTACATTCCCTTCTCATATAACTAGTCAGTGCCTCCAAAATGCATTGTCCCTTTGGTATTGTGTAAGTACTGCGAGTCAAAATGCTTAGACGCTTTGTCATGGCATATGTCTAACTATAGGAATACAGTTTTCACACCACACACACGCTGCACTCATTCTGCCGAGGAATTTTCATTTTTATTCTCAGCTAACGTGAATTGTACACATTACTGTAGGTAGGGAACAATAAAAAGGAAAATGTATACGCTGTGTATACTGTGTACACAAAATACAAAAACCCACAAAAACAAACAAAAAATGAATACTGTAAATAAAGAGTCACAAATGAAGACATTTTGTTTAGTCGCGGTCACTCCCCTCTCTCGCCTGGTCACCATCCTCATCTTCCTGGCCATCCATTCTCTGTGCTCTGTTCGGCCACAGATTCTCATCAACATCACATCTGATGTTTTCTCTTGAGATGCAGCGTGGGAAGAAGCGTCGTGAATGCCTGAGCCATCCTCTACACTGATCACCTGTTATATCCTCACAGGCAGCATCCATAGCATTGAGGAGAGACCTCTGGTTTTCGGCATGGTGTTCATATACTCTCCATCTCCAAGCAGAGAAAAAACTCCTCGATAGGATTCAGGAATGGAGAATATGGTGGTAACAAGACATTATGCATTCTTGGATGCATGTTGAACCATGCCCGGATGCGTGGACCACGGTGGAAATTAACATTGTCCCATACAATGACAAACTGGGGTAGGTGGGGCCCTTCGAGACCCCTCTCATTTTCTGGGACCAAATATACATATAGTTGGTCCAGGAAACGGAGGAGTTTCTCTGTGTTATACGGGCCCAAGCTTGCAGTGTGGGTGGCCACACCATTTTCTGAAATAGCCGCGCACATGGTTATATTTCCCCCCCGCTGGCCTGGGACATCCACTGTGGCCCGCTGGCCAATGATGTTTCGGCCACGCCTGCGGCCCTTGGCCAGGTTGAAGCCTGCCTCATCAACAAACACTAGGATGTGTGGTGTTTCACTCCCCTCCAGTGCCAGGATTCTCTGGAAAAGAGATAAATAGAGTAAAAAAAAATCAATCATGTAGATGGGTCATATGGTCACAGCAATGCTACACAATATGTTCTTCACAAAGTCAATATAACCCACTGTGGTTCCAATCCTAGAGTGCAGACTTATGCAGATTTTCTGGGGTAGTTTTTGATACAAAGAGAACAGAGACATACTGTTGACAGTGTTCTGTTACAGTTCAGCAAAATGCTGTGGTCATATATTGTAAAGCTGGAATCCAAAGGTAAAGAGGAGGATACTGAAACCCTCAGAAATTGGAACCTCTGCAGTGTTGGCTACTTATAGGTTACAAAATGATAGACAATGAATAATTGACTTACCTGCACATACTGGTACCGCAGCTCTTTTACTCTGGCAGTGTTCCTATCAAATGGTACTCTGTATATCTGTTTCATGGTGATTAGGTTCTTCAGAACCCGGTCTATTGCAGGGGCGCAGATAGGATTTTTGAACTGGGGGGGACTGAGTTGTCAGCAAATGATTCCATTTTGTGTATATGTGTGTGTGTGTATATATATATATATATATATATATATATATATATATATATACTACCGTTCAAAAGTTTGGGGTCACTTTGAAATGTCCTTATTTTTGAAAGAAAAGCACTGTTCTTTTCAATGAAGATCACTTTAAACTAATCAGAAATCCACTCTATACATTGCTAATGTGGTAAATGACTATTCTAGCTGCAAATGTCTGGTTTTTGGTGCAATATCTCCATAGGTGTATAGAGGCCCATTTCCAGCAACTCTCACTCCAGTGTTCTAATGGTACAATGTGTTTGCTCATTGCCTCAGAAGGCTAATGGATGATTAGAAAACCCTTGTACAATCATGTTAGCACAGCTGAAAACAGTTGAGCTCTTTAGAGAAGCTATAAAACTGACCTTCCTTTGAGCAGATTGAGTTTCTGGAGCATCACATTTGTGGGGTCGATTAAATGCTCAAAATGGCCAGAAAAATGTCTTGACTATATTTTCTATTCATTTTACAACTTATGGTGGGAAATAAAAGTGTGACTTTTCACGGAAAACACAAAATTGTCTGGGTGACCCCAAACTTTTGAACGGTAGTGTATATACATGTTATTTCACCTCCCTCACTGCCATCACCAGGAACTACCTGCAGGCCAGGACAATGATAACATTTTAACATAGCCTATGGAAATCCAAAGTTTACACATTATCATCACGCACAGAAATTGCAAAACTAGTTTTAAAACTGCTAAGTTCCAACTGTTAAACATAGCGAGAGGCTGGGCTACGTGTGTGTGTAAAGTGTAAACCACTGACTTTCTAACTATGCCTGTGTGTTGCGTGAGCAGCAGTCAGTCAACAACTCTTCGCAAAGTTTCCTTATGAAACACTATGCTCGCTGAAATGATGGCAGGGAACGGCAGATTAAACATTAAAACTGCCTTCTGAGCACTGTATCTACAGGCTACCACCGAAAGAAGGAGGCTACCAGAAAGGCTTCTCTACTCCGTACGATTTTACTTTCACTACGACATTACTTTGAACAGACTGTCAAAAAATTGCAAGGTGATATGATAAAGTAAGGCACAGTTTACTTACAGTCGTTTTTTTTTTTTTTTGAAAAAACGATGCAATCGTTTTCTGCCTTTTGGCACCCTTCATCATGCCGTGTTGGGGTCCTGAACTAGGAGGAGCTGTCCCCGATATGCCTGTCAAACTTGTAACCATAGCAACCAAGCTCGAGCTCGCAACCTGTGCAGTCTGCGCAGGTGCAGCTATGTCTGTACTGCTGTGCACCTCAATAAACCGAATGGTAATCAGTCTTTTGATTTTTCCGTGAGGTTTGCCTTATGCAAAGAAATAAGACAGCATAGACGTTTTTTCCTCCCTATAAGTGGGGGGGACCGAACGAGGTGAATTTAAATCTGGGTGGGACGAATCCCCCCCGTCCCCCCCTCTATCTGCGCCCGTGGTCTATTGTTGATATGCTGATGGAGTTGATGTTTTGGAAGACGCCACTGTTTTGGAGGACTGCATCCCGGATCTGTGTCAGTGTTATGGCATTATTTGCTATCACCATGTTACAGATCTCCTGTTCTTGGCGATCGGTTAGAAGTTTTCTTCTTCCACCCGCATGAGGTTGTCGGCCAAACCTGCACATAGACAACATAACTATTTGTTGTCCTTGCCTTATGTGTTTGTTACAGATTATCAATCACTGTACAGTAATGACTGCATTACACACCACTTTACTGTATTTGTAGGCTACTGTACTTACAATTGCACTGCCATTCTATTGCGAATTCTTGCTGTATTTTGTCCAATTTACAACAGTATTTCCTTTGTCATTCTACAGTAGTGAACTGTATAATACTGTGACTTCACATCGAGGTAAGATTTTCGGCCTGGGTCTAAACACACACACACACACACACACACACGCACGCACACAGGCAAACAGTTGTCATTGCCTGAGTGCATACCTGTTTTCCCGCCGAAAGGTTTGAATGATGGAGGAAACTGTGGAGCGTGGCACGTTAGGCTGCACTCTGCGCCCTGCCTCTGCCATTGTGAGGTGATGGTTGATGACATGATCAATAATGGTGGCCCGAATTTCATCTGGGACAACATGATGTCTGCGAACTCTATTTCCTCCTATTCCACCACCACGAACCCTCACTCCTCCTCCTCTTCCCTCTCCTCTACCTCCACGCACCCTCAATCCTCCACCTCCTCTTCCTCTTCCTTCTCTTCCTCTTCCTCCAAGTGGAGATTGCCCTGGTTGATGCACTTGCTCTCTCTCCATGTTGACATAGGAAAAAGTACTAGCACCAGGCCAAGCTGTATATATACAGCAATGCCAGCACTCCAAAACATAGATAACACCTGTCAGGTAACTCAACAAACAGATGGATTGGTCACCTGCAAAGTGGGACACTCCTCCTTCGTTAGTCAGAAACTGATTTCACCTATTACCTACTAACATGATTATCCTAAATTTACTATGACATCTTACAAAATATGTACTGTATTCTATTCCAATTTCCTAACACTATTTTGACAATTGAGCAGACTATTCTGCATATGATGACTTATACGATGAAAATGTGCTGACATGTTTTGAGGAGGGGCGGCACGGTGGTGTAGTGGTTAGCGCTGTCGCCTCACAGCAAGAAGGTCCTGGGTTCGAGCCCCGGGGCCGGCGAGGGCCTTTCTGTGTGGAGTTTGCATGTTCTCCCCGTGTCCACGTGGGTTTCCTCCGGGTGCTCCGGTTTCCCCCACAGTCCAAAGACATGCAGGTTAGGTTAACTGGTGACTCTAAATTGACCGTAGGTGTGAATGTGAGCGTGAATGGTTGTCTGTGTCTATGTGTCAGCCCTGTGATGAACTGGCGACTTGTCCAGGGTGTACCCCGCCTTTCGCCCGTAGTCAGCTGGGATAGGCTCCAGCTTGCCTGCGACCCTGTAGAAGGATAAAGCGGCTAGAGATAATGAGATGAGATGAGATGAGATGAGATGAGATGTTTTGAGGACAATGACCATTACACTGAGAACCAACCAACTGGGATAGATCAGCAAGATACATTCATTTGAAAAATGTACTAAATGTAGGCTGATTGTGTTAACTGTAGGATACTTGTACATAGCCATTTGCATGGATGTACTAAATGCTTGAGACATGTACAAAGCATTTGAAATATTGATGAAAGCAATGATAAATGCCATTCTGTTGTGAGAAACTGCAAGTTAGTTTGGGGATTTGTCCATGTTGTTTTGAGAATGTCATCTCAGTTTCAAGAAATGAGCCAAACCAATGGAGAAAAACTGTAACTGTAGGATACTTGTACATAGCCATTTGCATGGATGTACTAAATGCTTGAGACATGTACAAAGCATTTGAAATATTGATGAAAGCAATGATAAATGCCATTCTGTTGTGAGAAACTGCAAGTTAGTTTGGGGATTTGTCCATGTTGTTTTGAGAATGTCATCTCAGTTTCAAGAAATGAGCCAAACCAATGGAGAAAAAATGTAAACAAATGAGACAAAAATATTATACTTGGTCATTTATTTATTGAGGAAAATGATCCAATATTACATACACTACCGTTCAAAAGTTTGGGGTCACTTTGAAATGTCCTTATTTTTGAAAGAAAAGCACTGTTCTTTTCAATGAAGATCACTTTAAACTAATCAGAAATCCACTCTATACATTGCTAATGTGGTAAATGACTATTCTAGCTGCAAATGTCTGGTTTTTGGTGCAATATCTCCATAGGTGTATAGAGGCCCATTTCCAGCAACTCTCACTCCAGTGTTCTAATGGTACAATGTGTTTGCTCATTGCCTCAGAAGGCTAATGGATGATTAGAAAACCCTTGTACAATCATGTTAGCACAGCTGAAAACAGTTGAGCTCTTTAGAGAAGCTATAAAACTGACCTTCCTTTGAGCAGATTGAGTTTCTGGAGCATCACATTTGTGGGGTCGATTAAATGCTCAAAATGGCCAGAAAAATGTCTTGACTATATTTTCTATTCATTTTACAACTTATGGTGGGAAATAAAAGTGTGACTTTTCATGGAAAACACAAAATTGTCTGGGTGACCCCAAACTTTTGAACAGTAGTGTATCTGTGAGTGGCAAAAGTATGTGACCCTTTGCTTTCAGTATCTGGTGTGACCCCCTTGTGCAGCAACAACTACAACTAAACGTTTGCAGTAACTGTTGATCAGTCCTGCATGCCAGCTTGGAGGAATTTTAGCCCGTTCCTCTGTACAGAACAGCTTCAACTCTGGGATGTTGGTGGGTTTCCTCACATGAACTGCTCGCTTCAGGTCCTTCCACAACATTTCCATTGGATTAAGGTCAGGACTTTGACTTGGCCATTCCAAAACATTCACTTTATTCTTCTTTAACCATTCTTTGGTAGAACGACTTGTGTGCTTAGGGTCGTTGTCTTGCTGCATGACCCACCTCCTCTTGAGATTCAGTTCCTAGACAGATGTCCTGACATTTTCCTTTAGAATTCGCTGATATAATTCAGAATTCATTGTTCTATCAATGATGGCAAGCTGTCCTGGCCCAGATGCAGCAAAACAGGCCCAAACTATGATACTACCACCACCATGTTTCACAGATGGGATAAGGTTCTTATGCTGGAATGCAGTGTTTTCCTTTCTCCAAACATAATGCTTCTCATTTAAACCAAAAATTTCTATTTTGGTCTTGTCCTTCCACAAAACATTTTTCCAATAGCCTTCTGGCTTGTCCACGTGATCTTTAGCAAACTGCAGATGAGCAGCAATGTTCTTTTTGGAGAGCAATGGCTTTCTCCTTGCAACCCTGCCATGTACACCATTGCTGTTCAGTGTTCTCCTGATGGTGGACTCATGAACATTAACATTAGCTAATGTGAGAGAGGCCTTCAGTTGCTTAGAAGTTACCCTGGGGTCCTTTGTGACCTCGCCGACTATTACACGCCTTGCTCTTGGAGTGATCTTTGTTGGTCGACCACTCCTGGGGAGGGTAACAATGGTCTTGAATTTCCTCCATTTGTACACAATCTGTCTGACTGTGGATTGGTGGAGTCCAAACTCTTTAGAGATGGTTTTGTAACCTTTTCCAGCCTGATGAGCATCAACAACGCTTTCTCTGAGGTCCTCAGAAATCTCCTTTGTTCATACCATGATACACTTCAACAAGCGTGTGTTGTGAAGATCAGACTTTGATAGAGCCCTGTTCTTTAAATAAAACTGGGTGCCCACTCACACCTGATTGTCATCCCATTGATTGAAATCACCTGGCGGCACAGTGGTGTAGTGGTTAACACAGTCGTCTCACAGCAAGAAGGTCCGGGTTCGAGCCCCGTGGCCGGCGAGGGCCTTTCTGTGTGGAGTTTGCATGTTCTCCCTGTGTCCGCGTGGGCTTCCTCCGGGTGCTCTGGTTTCCCCCACAATCCAAAGACATCCAGTTAGGTTGACGTGGGGCGGCCTTGGGCTGAGGTGCCCTTGAGCGAGGTACCGAACCCCTGACTGCTTCCCGGGCGCTCTGGTGTGGCTGCCCACTGCTCTGGGTGTGTGTGTGTGTGTGTGTGTGTGTGTGTGTGTGTGTGTGTGTTCACTGCTTTAGATGGGTTAAATGCAGAGGATGAATTTCACTGTGCTTGAAGTGTGCATGTGACAAATAAAGGTTTCTTCTGACTCTAATTTCACCTTCAAATTAACTGCTAATCCTAGAGGTTCACATACTTTTGCCACTCACAGATATGCAATATTGGATCATTTTCTTCAATAAATAAATGACCAAGTATAATATTTTTGTCTCATGTGTTTAACTGGGTTCTCTTTATCTACTTTTTGGACTTGTGTGAAAATCTGATGATGTTTTAGGTCATATTTATGCAGAAATATAGAAAATTCTAAAGGGATCACAAACTTTCAAGCACCACTGTATCTGTCCATTTGTCTGTTCACCCATCAGTCTGTCTGTCTGTCCGTCCCCCTGTCTGTCTGTCTGTCTGTCTGTCTGTGTGTCTCTGTGTAACTACCATTGAGGACACCGAGCTCATGTCCTCGGCATTTTTTCCCACGGTATTTTTTTTTTTCACTCAGAAATGTGAAATTAATATATGATGAAAATCGTTCTGACTTTGATCGGGGGAAAATTCTAAATTCAGCTTGCATCCCCCTGTTCTCATTTGTTTGTCTAAAAATAAAGTCCACATAATCATTTTTAAACGAAGCTGAAATATCCGACATTGGAAACATTTCATATCCGGCAGCCTCGCGATAGTCAGCTAAGCACCGCGGGATACACAAGAGCTGAGAAGTGTTCTCATCAAGGTCCGACTCCGCAGCCAGGCAGTTTGTCAGTTAGTCGTGGAATCTGAAAATTGACATAAGATGAAGAAGTCTACTCCACTAAAACAAACCAAACTCAGCTCTGGAAAGTCAACAAGTGAGAGAAAAAGAAAGAGGGAAGAAGGGGAGTTCATTTTGCCAGTCCGGAATGCTTATGATCATTAACAGTGCAATTTTAATTCGCATTTCAAGCAACAACAGTCGAAGCCACTTAGCGAGATAGGATTTTCGTTTTCCAGGCGGCACAAACTCTTTTATTCTCTCTCTCGATGTGATTTGGTGCGTTTCAGATCAGAAAAGGCTGGACAGTCGTGACCTGTTGTTTATGAAGTTATTGGTGCTGACGAGACTTGAGCTATTTTGCTAACTTACCAGACTATAGGCTAACGGGAACACAAGACACTATTGTTTTGATCATTGGTTGTATTTTCGAACGGAAATGAAAACGGGTAGCAAACTTATTATGTTCACATTTTATTTACAACATGATGTACCACCTCTGACTGCTTTCTGTCAATCATGAGCAGCCCAGCCGCGTTCACAGCTCCTCCTCCAATCAGCAGCTGGAGATGAGCCTCCTCTCGGGAAGTCTTGTCCCGCCCCTCTTATTGACTCCCATCTCCAGTGAGGCTCAGTCTCCCAATGGAGCGGTTTAGTCGGTTTTGTCCAATAACCGTCTAGTATTTTGCTATTGAAAAGGGCAGATATTTTTAAAAAAGCAATTGAAGTCCATTCAGGTTCGGCTAGATTGCGTTGTCACACTCACTGTTAGAACCTGTGTCTGTCTCAGTTCAGATGCGTTGACGTAAGAGCGCTCTGGAGCAGGGAGAAAACAAACCACACGAATGAAATCAATCTGGTTTATTCAGGCACTGCTCAGTGATACACAAAGAGAGCAGGGTTTATATACATCAGAAGCTTTCGTGACAAGATAGGTAAGGGGCCCGGGGGCACAAGGTGAACTCGCCAGATAAGGAGTCGTTTTTATTATACATGAAAGAGCAGAATGTACACCCCCTAGAACAGGAGGGTCCAGGAATGTGGTTTCAGCGAAACTAGAAGGTACAGAGAAGAGCAGAAGAGTATGTTCTCGCGGCTATGCACGTTTACCAGGATGTGAACAGGTCATAAGTTCAGTACAGCTATGCACGAGAACACACATACAATCTTACAATCCCCTCTTTTATACTTTGTTTACAGAGTATAACTACAGTTTAGACTCTAATGTATTGGCAGACATAGGGGTGTAGGTTATTCGACGTGTTCTTGTGACAATTGTGCAAGCCTTTTACCTGCGAGTGGTTAGAGAATTCGGAATGAGTGTGTGTTTGATTAACTGTATACCCTCCCAGACACACCAAAGTTAAACATGAGCGAGCTAACTGTTGTAAGGCGCCAAACGAGCCGTTCTGCGACCTAGGAGCGAGAGACACAGATGCTGAGCTCACAGGCATTAAATGACAGACATAACATGATTCATTAGTATGTTGTTTAGCAGTCCAGTTGGCAAATTGCCAAAAAAACGTTGTCCTCGTGGCTGGCTTGAGCGGGATTCCCTGCTCCAAGCACTAAGACCAATACCAGAAGGAAAGTCATACTGGTCACTGACTTTGTTCTTTCTGTGTCCACAGGATGTAGATAGTTGAAGGTAGCCCAGGCTCACGTGTCTTTCAGATTCTTTAGCCCAGAAGTCTGCAGGACTCACCGACCATCCCCTCTTTGTAGATCAGCCGAAACCGGATTATTCCAGATGCTGGGGAGAGGATCCCTGAAAAGGCCGTCAGCTGTTGTCACAACAACCTTCTGTAACACAAAAACCTATTAGACATCATCATCATAGATTCAATTTACTATTGGAGCCTTCTTGATTCGGCTGGCGTGGATCCACTGTGGAAAAAGGTCAGTTAGTACAGCCGTTCGAGTTACAGCGAGCACATCCGTGGGTTCACTGTAGGGCGGTTCCTCCAAAGGAGCGCCTAATTTCGCAAATTTCTTTACCAACACTTTATCCCCTACCTCAAAGGGGTGAGTGGGTGCCTCAGGAATGGGAGGCTTTTTGGAATTTAGTCTCGTCCAGTACTCATCCAACACCCGCATGAGACCCACGGCGTACTCACTGAGATGTACATCAAGATCACTCGTTCCTATAGCCTGCACACCTCTGCGCCAGGGTGTAGGAAAAGGCCGGCCCATCACGAGCTCGTACGGAGACAGGTTGTCGAGGGCCACTTGAGCGGTCATTCGCATGTCAGCGAGAACTAAAGGCAAAACTTGTACCCAATTTTTAGTACCAGCTTCTTGCATGGCTTTACGCAGCTTACCCTTGATTGTTCTGTTTGCGCGCTCCACAATGCCGGAGGACTGCGGATGGTACGGGATGTGGAAACGCCAATGGATCTTTAAGTCTTTACACAGTTCTTGTGTCACCTTAGAGGTGAACGGCGTACCTTTGTCAGAGTCTATCCCTACCGGGAGACCATAACGCGGAATGATTTCTTGCGTCAATTTGTTTACCGCCGTGCGAGCGTCTTCTTTCCCGCAAGGGAAAGCCTCCACCCATCGTGAAAATTTGTCGACCATGACCAAGAGATACTTAAAGGGGCCCTGTTTTGGCATGTGAGTAAAGTCAATCTGCCATTCCTGGAACGGCGTGTCAGGTATGGGAAGGTGCTGATGTACCGCGCCTGGTTTAGATGGATTATTCTGGGCGCACGTTAAACATCTGTCTAGAATGTGATGTACATCGGTGTGTATTTTGTCGATGCAAAATATTTTGGATAAATCCTCCACTACCCCCCTTCGTCCGCGGTGAGTGGGACCATGAAACTCGCGGACGAGAAATGGAGTGCAATGTCTAGGCAAACAAAGGCGGCCCTGAGCATCGATCCGAACGCCGTCAGACGGCTGCGCGCCGCATGAGTCCCAGAAATGGTTGTCTGAGGCCGAAGCGGAGGCCTGGAGGGAGATCAAGTCAATGTCCGGAAGAACGGCACTAATCATACGGCTGGATGAGACCAGGGAGAGAGTAAGCGAAGGCGGAAAAACACCGGAGGCAGCCGCGGCTTTGGCAATGCGATCGGCGAGAGAGTTTCCCCTGATCTCAAAAGAGTCCCCAATACAATGAGCACGAGTCTTAACAATGGCTAAAGAGCGCGGGAGAAGACACGCTGTAATAAGATCAGTAACAAGCGAAGAATGAGAAATGGGCTTACCGTCTGCAGTGGTGAACCCACGCGAAGCCCAAATCCGACCAAAGTCGTGAGCAACGCCGAAAGCGTAACGTGAGTCAGTGTAGATAGTGACGTCTGTGTCCTGAGCAATAACACATGCACGGGTTAGAGCGTATAGTTCGGCAGCCTGAGCCGAGGAGAAAGGAAGAGAAAAAGCTTCAACAGTTTCATCAGGAAGGCGGCACACAGAATAACCACACACGAAAACGCCGTCAGAGGGGCGTGAGCACGAGCCGTCCACAAACAGCGAATCACCTGAAAGTAACGGGGTGGAGCGTAAGTCGGGGCGGATACTTGTCTCGAAAAGAATGCTAGAAATGCAGTCGTGTGTTTCAGAAGGAAGAAAATCATCCTGTGAATTGAGGAGGCGCTGAAGCGCGTGCGCGAGAGAATCAAAGGAGGAGGAGGGCTTAACAGTAAGGTTTTCGGTGGCCAAAAGAATAGACTCGTATCCAGAGCGACGCTGCGCAGATAAATGCTGGGTACTGAGGTTCTTTAAAACGTGCACTACATCATGTGAGGTGTGGAGAACGAGCGGGTGAGACAAAACCAGCCGTTCAGCGTCCGTGACCATGACAGCACATGCAGCCACCGCCCTGAGGCAAGCAGGGAGACCCTGTGCCACAGAATCAAGAGTTTTAGAGAGGAACGCACAAGGCCGCATACCCCCCCCGTGCTCCTGCGCCAAAACCCCAGACGCAGTTCCCTGCTGGTTGCACACATATAAATGAAACGGCAAACGATAATTCGGAAGTCCGAGAGCAGGGGCCGAGCATAAAGCCTGTTTCAAGGCCCTGAAGGCCGTCAGCATCTCATCAGACCACACCAGGGGCTGAGTCAAAGGGTCCGAGTGCAGAATTGCAGAGCGCAGACACTTGTCATAGGTGGAACAGTCAGGAATCCACTGGCGGCAGTAATTGATAAGTCCCAGAAAAGCCATGAGGGCGTGTTTGGTGGCAGGCACCTGAGTGTCTAGGATGACCTGCACACGCTCGGGGCTGAGCCTGCGGGAGCCCTGGGAGAGATCGTGACCCAGATATCGAACAGTGGGGAGGCAGAACTGAAGCTTAGTTCGTGAGACCTTGAAACCTTCTTGCGCCAGAAGAGAGAGGAGAGCGAGTGTGGCTTTAGCGCAAAGGTCCTCGTCCTCCGCCGTTACCAGAAGATCATCCGCGTATTGGAGCACGGAGGAGCCCGAGGGGAGGCACAAATCGGCCAAGGCGTCCCTAACCACGGCTGTGAAGACCGCAGGAGAATCAACATACCCTTGAGGTAACCTGGTCCAGGTGTACTGCTTACCCCTATGCGTAAAAGCAAACAGGGGCTGTGTCTCACAGCCCACAGGGACGCTGAAAAAGGCAGAACAGAGGTCAATCACAGAGAAAAACGCATGTTCACACGGAATCGAGGCCATAAGAGAGGGAACGTCTGGAACTAATGGGGCGACTGGGATAATTAACTCATTAATCTTACGCAAGTCCTGGGTGAAACGCCACGTGCCGTTGGGCTTCTGCACCGGGTTCACTGGGGTGTTATAAGGGCTGACACAGGGAACAACCACACCTTGCTCTAGGAGAGAACACAGAACATCATCAATGCCAGACAGTTTAGCTGGGGAAAGGGGGTACTGTTTTACATATACTGGCGAAGAGTGTTTAATGACCGCCTCGTAAGGGGTACAGTTAACAAAGCCCACCTCGTCCTTATGTTCCGCCCAAAGAGAAGCTGGAAGGTCAGAAAGAGAGGGTGTGAGGTGGGTAACGGCACAAGCAGCATTGAGAAGGTTATGGGGAAGAGAAAGGGAGGTGAGGGCAAGAGCAGCCGACGAAGTGTCGTCTGGTATGTCAACAACCATGCGTGAGCCACTAAAAGAAATAGAGAGCCCTAGGAGGCTCATGAGGTCCCGTCCAAGCAGGTTAAAAGGGCAATCAGGCATGCAAACAAAGGAGTGAGAAAACTTCAGTAAAGGATCAAGGGCACAAGTAACAGAAAGGGGGGGCGTGCAACTGGAATGGAAAGGAACCCCTTCTATTCCCACAGAGCTTACAGACCGTGTAGATAAAGGACCCGCATATTCCCTCCCCACTGAGGACATGGTAGCCCCGGTGTCGAGTAAAAAAGGATATTCAGTCCCTGCCAGGCATAAAACAATAGTGGGAAGATCTTCGTTAAGAGGGGAGCTGAATAAAAGATTTAACATAGCAACGGTCGGGGTTTCATCGCTCTGAGGGCAGCCCTATGGGCGGGCAGGATCTCTCTGCCCTGTGGGGCTTGAACCGGCGCGCATGACGGGTTTCTCGCGTTCCTGCTCATCTCGCTGTTTCGCATGACATTCTCTTATCCAGTGCCCCTCTTTTCCACAATAGTGGCACTTTCCATTTCTCCTCCCTCCCCCGCCGCGCGGTCCCGTTCGGCGACCCCTCTCCTGTCGTCCCTCCGCTCGTCCGCCCGGCACGACGGATAAACATGCTTTATTCGTTTTACAGTCTAAAAGACCATCGCTCTCCAACGTGCGCACCCGCTCCCCGGCCTGACGGAGGACCAGATTATTCCGGTCACTCCAGTGATGTTTTAATACGCTCTGTATTTCGGGGCGACAATTAGACAGAAAGGTGGACAAGAACATTGGGTTCGGGTTTGCCAAATCAAGTTCAAGACCTCCCAAATGTTGCCAAACTTCCCCAAAGCGCTTCCAGAAAGCCGACGTCAGCTCAGAACGCTCCTGTTTGCAATTAGTGACCTGTGACAGGTCTCTATTTGCTTGTTTTAAGGCGAGCAGGTATCGCGTCAACTGCTCGCGAAGCTGCTGCAGCGCGTCCGGCGTGTCTTTCCAAAAGAAGGTAGACACGGTGCGCTGGCGAGGGCGACCGTTTTCCCCTACCGGAGGCAATTCCTCCTTAACATTAACAGCAATATCGTTGACGGGGCGGAGGACCTGTACGTTTTCTAACAGGGCCGTCTCATCGTATGCGCCTCCTAATTTATTCTGCAGAATAAACCGGTAGTCGGCTCCCGTTAGCTGACAGTTACGAGAAACATTAATTAACTGATCAACGAAGAGCAGAGGCTTGTCGGGTGACGGAAGAAGTGAGATGATGTCCTTAAGAGCCGACGGGGACGGAGGAGTTATATCAATACCACTGCGCTTTGCAACCCATACACAAGCAGCGTTTTGTGGCGGATAAGGACGCGAGCCGGCGTCTGGACCCACACCATCGGGATTATCCCAATCATCATCATCAGTGTCATCATCGGTGTCGTCACTGCTTTCTTCGTCTTTGCCGGTCTTGGCTGATGCAGGCGCACCTTTTATCCCTCCAGGGCGCTGCCCTCTGTCAACCGTGGGGGGGGGGCACGCAGACACAGCAGCCAGGGACGGATAAATTTTAGGAATCGTTTTTACAGATGACGACGATTTACCAGTAGCTTTTCCGGTCTTACTGTAAGGCGGAGGTTTACTGTCTAACGAGGCTGGAGGAGCAGAAGGAGATTTAGATTTTCCCAACGCCGCCTCCACCGTTTCTGTAGTAACGGGCGCAGATCGAGGCTTCGGGATGGACTTCAAGACTGAACGGGGAGTATAGGCCTGTTTAAAATTATCCCATACCTTTTTCATGTCATACCACTTAGCGTAACCCTCCCGCATATACGGGCGATCCCAACCGGGGTCCCCTAATCCCTCATAAATCATGCGATAGGCTGATGCAAGATAACCAGGATCGAATGTACCTTGACGAGGATAGGAAGGAATTTGAGGGTTGGCCTCAGTCCAACCTGCCAAATTATCGAGCCAGGGAGAAACATAATAAGCAAAACCGCACCTAGTCATCCATTCGGCCGGGGTTTCCCCTGGCGCAGGCTTAGGGAACGAGCTTCCCATCGTACAATGACAACAAACGGATCTGAAGAGGAACAGACAACAAATATAGTACAAATTTGTATAGCGCGCTCTTCCTGGACTCGAACCAGGGAAAACTGTCCTCCGTAGGACACTACGAAACTACTGCCAACCAGGTAGTCAATCAAACATGTCTTACCTGATTGAGAGTATCACGTCGGGGTCACCAAATTGTTAGAACCTGTGTCTGTCTCAGTTCAGATGCGTTGACGTAAGAGCGCTCTGGAGCAGGGAGAAAACAAACCACACGAATGAAATCAATCTGGTTTATTCAGGCACTGCTCAGTGATACACAAAGAGAGCAGGGTTTATATACATCAGAAGCTTTCGTGACAAGATAGGTAAGGGGCCCGGGGGCACAAGGTGAACTCGCCAGATAAGGAGTCGTTTTTATTATACATGAAAGAGCAGAATGTACACCCCCTAGAACAGGAGGGTCCAGGAATGTGGTTTCAGCGAAACTAGAAGGTACAGAGAAGAGCAGAAGAGTATGTTCTCGCGGCTATGCACGTTTACCAGGATGTGAACAGGTCATAAGTTCAGTACAGCTATGCACGAGAACACACATACAATCTTACACTCACTCACTCACTCACTCACACAAAATACTTTTGTGATCGTGCAGTTTTGAAATTGTTAAAATAAACATGTTCACCTACATGTTCATCTTGTTGGGCTTGTGATTTTGACTCGTTTCCAAAATGTATGAAAAGTCACCATATTAGGACATTTTTTTTGGCAAATAAGATGTATCGCAATGTTTGACCTCGGTATTTGAAAAATCCTGGTTACGGCCCTGCTCATAAGAATAGTCATACTCACGCGTGTGTGTGTGCGTGTGTGTGTGTGTGAGAGACTCACTGTCCCTCAGATTGTGGCAGACGGATTCGGAAGCTCGCGCCTGTGCCCGCGTGAGGACTGAGTGAGGACTGAGTGAGGACTGAGTGAGGACAGTGAGCGCACTCGCGGTGAGGAGCAGCAGTGCTGCGGGACCTGCAGGTTTCAGACCAAACGACCGCGCATGAGGTGAAGGGTAACAGCGTGAGCGCGAGCCCCCGGTGTTCGGTTAGCGCGTGAACCCCCACCGTGCTGGCCCCGGTCCAACGAGCTGGGGTCACGCCTCAAGTCCTCACGCGCTCCGCTGCTGTTCCTGCGTGCATGCGCGGGTACCCTATTCCCCTCACGAGGGACCGCGCGCCGCTGACACGAGCCGTCCTTCATCCTCATCAACCGACACACACACACACACACACACACACACACACACACACACACACAGGTCACCTTCAGTGCGCTTTTGTCTGCATTTAAACAGTGGTGATGGAGTTTGAGCTACTTCTGAAACTCTGTGTGTGTGTGTGTGTGTGTGTGTGTGTGTGTGTGTGTGTGTGTGTGAACTCTCCCGATACAGCACTAATGACTCTCACCATGGTCTCAGTAAAATCTCTGAATGCAAAATGAATAAATCAGAAACTTTAAACATTCAACATGGGTCACGTGATTCCCTTCTCACCAGGGGCGCAGATAGGATTTTTGAACTGGGGGGGACTGAGTTGTCAGCAAATGATTCCATTTTGTGTATATGTGTGTGTGTGTGTGTATATATATATATATATATATATATATATATATATATATATATATATATATATATATACTACCGTTCAAAAGTTTGGGGTCACTTTGAAATGTCCTTATTTTTGAAAGAAAAGCACTGTTCTTTTCAATGAAGATCACTTTAAACTAATCAGAAATCCACTCTATACATTGCTAATGTGGTAAATGACTATTCTAGCTGCAAATGTCTGGTTTTTGGTGCAATATCTCCATAGGTGTATAGAGGCCCATTTCCAGCAACTCTCACTCCAGTGTTCTAATGGTACAATGTGTTTGCTCATTGCCTCAGAAGGCTAATGGATGATTAGAAAACCCTTGTACAATCATGTTAGCACAGCTGAAAACAGTTGAGCTCTTTAGAGAAGCTATAAAACTGACCTTCCTTTGAGCAGATTGAGTTTCTGGAGCATCACATTTGTGGGGTCGATTAAATGCTCAAAATGGCCAGAAAAATGTCTTGACTATATTTTCTATTCATTTTACAACTTATGGTGGGAAATAAAAGTGTGACTTTTCACGGAAAACACAAAATTGTCTGGGTGACCCCAAACTTTTGAACGGTAGTGTATATACATGTTATTTCACCTCCCTCACTGCCATCACCAGGAACTACCTGCAGGCCAGGACAATGATAACATTTTAACATAGCCTATGGAAATCCAAAGTTTACACATTATCATCACGCACAGAAATTGCAAAACTAGTTTTAAAACTGCTAAGTTCCAACTGTTAAACATAGCGAGAGGCTGGGCTACGTGTGTGTGTAAAGTGTAAACCACTGACTTTCTAACTATGCCTGTGTGTTGCGTGAGCAGCAGTCAGTCAACAACTCTTCGCAAAGTTTCCTTATGAAACACTATGCTCGCTGAAATGATGGCAGGGAACGGCAGATTAAACATTAAAACTGCCTTCTGAGCACTGTATCTACAGGCTACCACCGAAAGAAGGAGGCTACCAGAAAGGCTTCTCTACTCCGTACGATTTTACTTTCACTACGACATTACTTTGAACAGACTGTCAAAAAATTGCAAGGTGATATGATAAAGTAAGGCACAGTTTACTTACAGTCGTTTTTTTTTTTTTTTGAAAAAACGATGCAATCGTTTTCTGCCTTTTGGCACCCTTCATCATGCCGTGTTGGGGTCCTGAACTAGGAGGAGCTGTCCCCGATATGCCTGTCAAACTTGTAACCATAGCAACCAAGCTCGAGCTCGCAACCTGTGCAGTCTGCGCAGGTGCAGCTATGTCTGTACTGCTGTGCACCTCAATAAACCGAATGGTAATCAGTCTTTTGATTTTTCCGTGAGGTTTGCCTTATGCAAAGAAATAAGACAGCATAGACGTTTTTTCCTCCCTATAAGTGGGGGGGACCGAACGAGGTGAATTTAAATCTGGGTGGGACGAATCCCCCCCGTCCCCCCCTCTATCTGCGCCCGTGCTTCTCACTTCCCTCAGCGTTTGAACCTCCAGATCACAGCAGCTGAGGTCTTTGCGCTTCTGCATTCTGTGCTCAAAACCCCAAGATCACTCAGTGTATCTTCTGCCGTGGTGGACCTGAGACGTGAATCCACGAGCTCCTAGCAGGAGACGCTGCTGCTGCTGCTGCTGCTGCCTCCAGTGTGACTTTACTCAGAAACACCAAAGACCTCCTGGTGCAGCTCAATAAACACAGCAGGGTCTGTGATACCAGCTGTTCTCTGCATCCCGTGTTTTATCTTTCGACCCAAAATTCGTCTGATTTGATGCAGCTCATGTACAAAGTCTTCAAGATCACATCCCTCTAATGCAGATAAGGGGTGTGTGTGTGTGTGTGTGTGTGTGTGTGTGTGTGTGTGTGTGTGTGTGTGTGTGTGTGTGTGTGTGTGTAAGAGAGACAGACAGAAGGTTATTGGTTGGGTTTAAGCCTGAGAGAATCTCAGTTTGTATCTCAGGGTTTGTGTTGTTTGCATTTGAGTTTCTTCAGAGTGTTTAGGTCGTGTCTGCTTTGCTCTCAACCCAAGAAGTTTCCTGTCTCAGTGCCCGGATTCACAACGCCCTCTCCGGCCCGTGTTCTGACTTCCGGTGTTCAGCACCGGCTCAGCAAGAGGTTTTATATACCCCTCTGTTCAACTCTTTATTTAAAGCCCCTGTTTGAGATTCAGCTTTTCTGCCACTGGATATTGTTTTCATCCTTGTGATGCTCAGTAAATCCTCCACAGGCACGTGTCCATGCAGATTTTTCCCAGTTTTTGAAACTGAATCAGACACTCATTCATAATGGAATCAGCTAAAAATTCATGAAAAATTCATGAATTCTGCACCACGTCTCCTTTTGTAAACATCAGAAAACATCTCCATGTGATAATCGACTACACACTGAGACTAGAAGAGAATAAGAACATAAAGCAATGGGTGGAGAACGAGGTATTTTCTACAGTTTCTGTACAGTTATTTACTTTATATACTTATATAGCTTTATATAACTTTATATCGTTATAAATCTTGCCACAGATGATTGGGCCATCGGATAACCAGGTTACCGGTTATAGAGTTCTCACTCAGTACTGCACCGATTTCTATCGATTTCTATCATGCACTGTAAAAAAAATCTTGTCAAATTTACAGTGAAAAACTGGCAGCTGTGGTTGCCATTTTTTCACCGTAAAAAATACAGTGACAGTGTATATGGCTTTACGGTAAGGTATATCAACACTTGTAAAAACAACAGTTTGAAAATGTTCAATTTTACAGGTATTCAATGTACAATAATCAATACATAACTGTTAATTTTACGGATATTCATTGTACAATAAACAATGATTCAAAATGATGGTTACAAGCAATGATCTAGACAGATGTATATATTTTTTTAGAATTTTTTGGGGGCTTTTTTCACCTTTATTGGATAGGACAGTGCAGAGACAGGAAATGAGCTGGAGAGAGAGGGATAGATCAGGAAATGACCTCAGGTCGGAATCGAACCCGGGTCCCTGGATTCATGGTATGACGTCTTAGTCGACTGAGCCACAACGGTGGGCATTTTTTTTTTTATTTTTTTAACAGGGCAATGATGTAATTTTAACTATCACATTCTGTTTTAGTATTACAGTTTGTCTGTGTTTAAACTACAACAATTTGTAAATTCTACAAAAAAATATGATCAATTCAACATATTCTTACTGTTAAATTAACAGTGGTATTTGGTTAGTTTTACAGTATATTGATGTAAATTACACACTGCTTCATTGTTTTTGTATTTACAGTTTTTTTATGTCATGATTTTACATAAATTCACTGTTAATTCTACAGACGTTTTTTACAGTGTGGACCCAAAGAGACGGGGAAATAGAGCTCAGGTTAAAAATCCCACAGTTTTCCTTTACACCCCTGTTATGATGGACATCACAATCAAATACCATCAAATTATTATTACTATTATTCATCTCATCTCATTATCTGTAGCCGCTTTATCCTGTTCTACAGGGTCGCAGGCGAGCTGGATCCTATCCCAGCTGACTACAGGCGAAAGGCGGGGTTCACCCTGGACAAGTCGCCAGGTCATCACAGGGCTGACACATAGACACAGACAACCATTCACACTCACATTCACACCTACGCTCAATTTAGAGTCACCAGTTAACCTAACCTGCATGTCTTTGGACTGTGGGGGAAACCGGAGCACCCGGAGGAAACCCACGCAGACACGGGGAGAACATGCAAACTCCACACAGAAAGGCCCTCGCCGGCCACGGGGCTCGAACCCAGGACCTTCTTGCTGCGAGGTGACAGCGCTAACCACTACACCACCGTGCCGCCCAAGTTCAGGAATAATACTCTAAATATGATGAAATATATTTGCTTAATGTGAATTATATTTAAATTGTCATGTTCATGCACTGTTAGAAATAGGGGTACAGGAGGGTCCATTTCTGTCCCCCATTGTACAATCTACACTAATGTACCCTCTAGGGCTCATTATTGGACCTCAAGGTAATTATGTGTACCGTTTTAGGGCCAAAAAGGTACATATATGCTCCCAAGCAGTATATAAAGGGTACAAATGAGTACCCTAGTGGTTACTACTCCACTGGCAAGCCGTTGCACCCCTAAAGGTACAATAATGTACTTTATTTTCTGAGAGGGTAAGATACACATATGCAGTGATCATCTGAGTATTTTTAATGCGTTTATTTATTTGTTCGGTTTTTTACACCCTTTTATATTTCATCTTATTTATTAATCAGTTATTAAATGTTATCTAGGAATTGTTTTTAAGTTTATAATAAAACATTGATTGTGTGTAATGATTGATATTGACCACCAGGGGGCACCAATAGTATATTATTGAACTCCATTCACCTGAACTGCACACTGAACAGAATGTCATTATGGCTGAATCCCAATAAAACTGCTCGAGTGGATATAAAGTGCACTTCACAAGCAGTATAAGTACCGTTTATCCTATGTAGTGCACTTTCTTAGGGTTTGTGAAGTGATTGGGATTGAGCCATAATTTGTCTTGCAAGTTTAAACGTCAATCTCATTTCTTTTATGAAACACTAAATATTTTAACGACATTGATGTTTTCGTCAATAAACGTAATATACATTACGAAAAAATATATATGTTTAACAAGGAAAATATATATTATTTTGTAAATATTTAACAATGTACTAATAACTTCCGGGTTTATTTTCGGTCACTCGACAGAAACGGTTCCACAGGGGAGGCTATCTCTTAAAGTTAGAAATAATCACATATTATCTTGCAGCTCATACAACTTTGATTATTACAATTTATTTATTACGTGTTTATAAGACTATTCTGTCAAGTGTCATTGTGAAGGATCGTTAAATCGTGCTTTTAAATAATGATGATGAGGTCACGTGTCCCCCCTGAGCTGAGCGCGGTTTGGTACAGTCCGACTGTGAGCCGCGCGGGACGGAAGAAGGCAGAGCGCGCGTGCTGCTTCTTGCTGCTCAGATTAAAGGCAGGTGGAATTTTATTTCTAATATTTTAAACAACATTTATCGCTTTAAACCGAGTGCAATGGCGTCAGTGCTGATTGTTTTGGTGCTTTTAAAGCGTAAACCAGCCCATGCACTTAATAACGGTGTGTAGCATCTGGCTGTATAAGAGACCCTCTGTATGTGAACATTAATTTAATGATTAATATGATTTTTATGAAATTATAGATAAAAATCCGTGCTGTGTTTAAATGCATTCACTGCACTGGGCGGAAAATCCCATTTAAAACTGTAATTCAGTCAGTGGAGTGCGCACGTGACGTCATTTTTCTCATTGCATGCCAAACTTTAGTAGAATTTATTATTCTTTTTAATGTCTTGTGCTTTAAGTTGGGTTTAAACACTTGTTTTCAAGAAATGCTCAAATTATGTCCAGAATGAGAGATGCGTTTGTGCACAGTTGAAACTGCATGCACTGCATTTCCATGATGCTCCACTGTGTGGTGCTGCAGAGCTGAGTTGTTTTTTTTTTAAAGGGTAAAAACAGTGGTGTAAACGCTGAAGATGCAGTGTGGGATAATAAACACTTCAGCGTGGAATACCCAGCATGCACTGCACAAGTACACCGTGCAACGTGTTTTATCTGTTGACGTCACAATGATATCATGTGGCCCTTTTTCACCCCCTCCCCCAAAAATGTTTCAGGTTTTTTGTCCGTGTCCTGCACCATGGCTCGAGATTATAAAGCCGGAGATCTGATCTTTGCGAAGATGAAGGGTTATCCTCACTGGCCTGCACGGGTGAGAGCTGACACGCCCGACTGTGTGATTTAATCACACACTGTTGGGACTGGAGTTTATACACGTGACTTATACAACCCCGATTCCCAAAAAGTTGGGACAAAGTACAAATTGTAAATAAAAACGGAATGCAATAATTTACAAATCTCAAAAACTGATATTGTATTCACAATAGAACAGACAACATATCAAATGTCGAAAGTGAGACATTTTGAAATTTCATGACAGCAACACATCTCAAAAAAGTTGGGACAGGGGCAATAAGAGGCTGGAAAAGTTAAAGGTACAAAAAAGGAACAGCTGGAGGACCAAATTGCAACTCATTAGGTCAATTGGCAATAGGTCATTAACATGACTGGGTATAAAAAGAGCATCTTGGAGTGGCAGCGGCTCTCAGAAGTAAAGATGGGAAGAGGATCACCAATCCCCCTAATTCTGCGCCGACAAATAGTGGAGCAATATCAGAAAGGAGTTCGACAGTGTAAAATTGCAAAGAGTTTGAACATATCATCATCTACAGTGCATAATATCATCAAAAGATTCAGAGAATCTGGAAGAATCTCTGTGCGTAAGGGTCAAGGCCGGAAAACCATACTGGGTGCCCGTGATCTTCGGGCCCTTAGATGGCACTGCATCACATACAGGCATGCTTCTGTATTGGACATCACAAAATGGGCTCAGGAATATTTCCAGAGAACATTATCTGTGAACACAATTCACCGTGCCATCCGCCGTCGCCAGCTAAAACTCTATAGTTCAAAGAAGAAGCCGTATCTAAACATGATCCAGAAGTGCAGACGTCTTCTCTGGGCCAAGGCTCATTTAAAATGGACTGTGGCAAAGTGGAAAACTGTTCTGTGGTCAGACGAATCAAAATGTGAAGTTCTTTATGGAAATCAGGGACGCCGTGTCATTCGGACTAAAGAGGAGAAGGATGACCCAAGTTGTTATCAGCGCTCAGTTCAGAAGCCTGCATCTCTGATGGTATGGGGTTGCATTAGTGCGTGTGGCATGGGCAGCTTACACATCTGGAAAGACACCATCAATGCTGAAAGGTATATCCAGGTTCTAGAGCAACATATGCTCCCATCCAGACGACGTCTCTTTCAGGGAAGACCTTGCATTTTCCAACATGACAGTGCCAAACCACATACTGCATCAATTACAGCATCATGGCTGCGTAGAAGAAGGGTCCGGGTACTGAACTGGCCAGCCTGCAGTCCAGATCTTTCACCCATAGGAAACATTTGGTGCATCATAAAACGGAAGATACGACAAAAAAGACCTAAGACAGTTGAGCAACTAGAATCCTATATGAGACAAGAATGGGTTAACATTCCTATCCCTAAACTTGAGCAACTTGTCTCCTCAGTCCCCAGACGTTTACAGACTGTTGTAAAGAGAAAAGGGGATGTCTCACAGTGGGAAACATGGCCTTGTCCCAACTTTTTTGAGATGTGTTGTTGTCATGAAATTTAAAATCACCTAATTTTTCTCTTTAAATGATACATTTTCTCAGTTTAAACATTTGATATGTCATCTATGTTCTATTCTGAATAAAATATGGAATTTTGAAACTTCCACATCATTGCATTCCGTTTTTATTTACAATTTGTACTTTGTCCCAACTTTTTTGGAATCGGGGTTGTACAGTGACGCGTCTCTCTGATTTAATTCTTCCTCTGGTTTCAGATTGATGAAGTGCCGGATGGAGCGGTGAAGCCTCCCAACGCTAAGTTTCCCATCTTCTTCTTCGGAACTCATGAAACGTAAGCACTTGGTTACAATACAGTCGGGAATATCGCTTCACAGGAACGTCTCGTCACCACGCTACTCTGTGGCACAGAGTCCCAAACTAGGGGTCACATGAGACCTGATTTATAAATTACGTCACCAGAGAAATTCACGATCTCCTCTTGATGATTGGACTCTGACGTGCCGTAGAGAGAACATCGCTTTTAAATATTCAGGAAGATAAACAGCAAGTGTGTGAATATTAGTAATGGGAGTGTGATAAAATAAATCCCTCACCACCCCGGCGTGGATTAGTTTCCTGTAACAGCACGACTCTTCCCACTGGACTGGTGAATCAGTGTGAGGAAAACCCCTTTGGTTTTTAATCACTTATGTTACACACATTGCTGATGTCGTCCTTACACGTCCAGATGTTACAGTCGTCCTGTATTATACATCTGGAATGTAAAAATGGAGCGTGGTCAAGGCTCAGGGTCACAGAAAATTCAAAAGGTCAATTTGGGGTCATTTACCAAAAAGTTCAGCAGTGCATCAGGAACTGAAGAAAAAAATCACCTGAAAAGTGTTTAGTTATGAGTAACGGAGAGATTTCCTTCAAATAAATCCGTCCCGTCTCCCAGTTTCCTGCCTGCTGGAGTCACTGAACGACTTCGGTCACGCTTACACAAAACCAACTGCTCGGGTACGGGACCGAGGGAACAGAACCCATCGCCATGATGTTTCTTTCCTCTCTTTATTTAATAATTATTGGCTGAAGGTTGAGTGAATAATAACCGAGTCGAGGTTATTATTAACTGATTCACTGAGCCTGAGGTGGAGAATTGTTTGTGTAAATACAGGTGATGTATTTTTTAATAATTTATTTTAATCATGTAAGTGTAATAACTCTGAGGCGCAGACTCGTGTCACTGATCTACGCCGAGTCACACAAAATACTTTGTTCTGAAATCGATAAAATAAATCCCAACCCCAGCTTCCCTTTGAATAGTTTTAGCCCAAACTTCGGAGCATCTTTAGTGCTTTTAGGAACAGCATTTTCTTTCATCATCTGTAATTCTTCCTCACTTACGGTGACGAAGCGATTGGACGCCATTTTGCCGAGTCGCTCGAGGGGATTATCGAGAAATAGTCTGAATCTCTCGACCAATCAGAGCACACGATTTTCTATAATCATCTGCGTATTTACACTAAACTGTTATTGTTCTTTTTTCTTTACTGTCTTTTCCATTTTTCTTGTCTTTTTTCCTCCTTTTCTTCCTTTTGCCTGTTTTTTCCTTGCTTTGCTGCTTTATTGTATTTCCTTTATTTTCTTTTCATCTCTTTTCTCTTTAGTTTGTTGTTGCTTTTCTTTTTGTTTTCATGATTCTCATTCTTTCTCTCTCTTCTATCTTTGTCTTCCTGTTTCTTTTTTTCATTAATTCTGTATTTCTGTTTTCCTGTCTTTCTGTATCTTTCCTATCTTTTTTCTTTGTTTTCTGCTATTTAACTATTCTTTTCGGTCTTGTTACTTTCCTTTTATTTTATTGTGTTTTAGTTTTAGCTCTTTCTGTCTTTCCTTCTTTTCTGATTTTTTGTCTGTTTTCTCTCTCACTTATTTGTTTTCCTTTATTTTCCATCCTGTTTCTTTTTTTTATCCTAATAAAGCTGAAGCTGGAAAAGCAGAGTCAGAATTAATTGTTTTTGTCTTTTTTGTTGTTTCAGTGCGTTCCTCGGTCCAAAAGATATTTTCCCGTATTTACCCAACAAAGAAAAATACGGAAAACCAAACAAGAGGAAGGGCTTCAATGAGGGTTTATGGGAAATTGAGAACAACCCCACGGTGGAGCTGAACGGACAGAAGGTAAAACCTTCATACTGTGAAAAAAATCTGACGAATGAATGATTTACCTCAGAGCTGATTACTAGCAGTCAAACATCACGTCTCCATCACATGAACGGCCCGTTTAATGAGCTGTGGCACAGTATTGATGATCTTTAACATGGTAGTGCACATGTTAGTTCTATTAGCATTTAATGCTAAGTGTAATTACAGTGTAAATTTAATATTTTCTTTGTAATTTTTCAACATATCTGAGGTAAATGTTGATATTCTGGATAATTTTGTCTCATTTCCACACTCGCTGTGTGTTTACGTTCCATATAAATGACCTAACAGCTTGTGCTAGCTCGCTAGTCAGCCTCAGTCTTTAACTAGCTTATCCGAGTTTATCCATTAGCTTAGCTTATTAACTTGCCTTTATCCTTTGTTGCCTAAAATGCGAGAGAGCGCAGTCCCGAGGCTGCTGTCTACAGCGCCATCTTGAAAGAAAGATCCAACATGCTAAGTTAGCCACCTAGCTCAGAATTATAGTTGTTTTGGGAAAAAAATATTGTCATAGGTTTGGTTTCTGTTCAAAAACTGATGAGAAAGTAACTAAATTTTGATTTAAAAAAATTAATCGATGTCAGCCAGTGACGTGAATTGTATGTAAATTTAGCAGTTACATGGCCAGCTAGCTATGTGCTAGCATCGTTTACAGTACAGTTTATAACAGCTGTCACTTGTTTGGACCCTTTCTTCTGTTTTTAATGGGATAAATTACATACTGCAGCTTTAAAGGAGCCATGTGTAATGCTTCGAGCCATCCGTGAGGTGAACGTCAATAAAAACACGGCTAACTCCACTTTACATTGTAGCTTGGTGTTTAAAGGGGAAGGGGGTGTGGCTGAGCAGCTCTGTTTAATACTTCATTCCACTTAATCTTGTAACTCAGATTTCTGACCCCTGATTTTTTTTTTTTTTTTTTGGCGGGGGGGAAGCAGGCTCTCGTTCCACTCATAATTCCTACTGGGAAAGACAGGAAGGTCTCAGCAACCCTGAGTTCAGCATGTGACGTCAAAACAACATGGCTGCTCACAGCACGGACAGTAAACAAAGTCGCACTTCTTTACCTTTAAATTCACTTTAAATCCAGTTTACTGCTTTAAGGAGGTAAATATCGTGTACATCACTCGTCAGATTTTTAGCTCACAAAAGATGAAAATAGAGGCGTGAATGTTTTTCCTATTTTGTAGAGATCCACAAGGCCATTATTAAAAAATGTTCTGTTTCCGGTCCACCGGCCGAGTGAGTGCTGTTTGTGCGATTGAAAAATGTATTTATTTTTTTTTAACGCTGGTTTTTCAACTTTTTTTTTTTTAAAGATATTTTTTGGGCTTTTTTCACCTTTTATTGGATAGGACAGTGTAGAGACAGAAAATGAGCAGGAGAGAGAGAGACAGGGAGGGACCGGGAAATGACCTCGGGTCGGAAGTGAACCCGGGTCCCTGGATTTATGGTGTGGCGCCTTATCCACCTGAGCCACGACGCCCCCAGATTTTTGGGCATTTTTTTTCGGGTTCGTAAATCTAAAATCGAACTTGACATTTCCGCATTCCCAGGGCTTTCCACTAAGGCTCATACTAACCAGCCACGACAAATAAATAGCCAGCCGGGGGGAGTAAACACAAAATAAACTCCTGTGCATGCAGTTCCCAGGATTAAATGTATTTTCCACAGACCATTTATTTATTCACTTTACTCAAATACAAAGTAAAATGGCAGTAAATCATCTTTCTTTTCTTGCGTATTGCATCATGAGGCGTTCCTGGCTTGTAAATCTCTTATTTTCGGTGCATGACACATTCACGCAGCTGAGCATGCTATGACTTAACAACGACAACGGTCTGCAGTGGGGCGACACAATTACACACTCAGCCAACATTTCTCCATTTGTGTATGAAAATACACTCCATTCATTTACAACCAACGGTGTCTTTTGACGCCAGCACGTAATTGAACGAGAGAAGACTGGTTTACCGGAGACAAAATAAGCGTCATCTCTGCTTCTGTTCCCTCCGACGGCCCCGACACACTACTGCCTCCGCCGAGTGCACGCGCTCTGAACTGAATCAGCTCTGTGCATGCGCCGTGCGGCACAAAAAAATGTCCGCCACCATGAAGGAAGGAGATCCGGAGTTTTCAAACATTTGCTTAAGTGTGAAATCGCAAAATGGTATTCTAGCGAACAACAAAATAGTAAAGATTCAGAAAAACAAATCATTCAGTGATCATTTTAATAGTGTAATTTCATCCGAACTCGGCCTAACGCTCGATTTAGAACTACAAAAAGTCCGTGTGTCGGACATTTTAAGTACCTTTGTAAAAGTTTTGCAAATGTTGCAGTCAGCATTTAAAATGCTAACTTAAAGTTTTTGTACAAGTTTCAGTTGATTAAACTGTCATTTTATTAAATGTGTCTGCTTTTGTAATAAAAAAGTACTGAAAGAAAAAGCAAACACAGCATTGCGATTTCTTATCCAGCCATATATTAAAAAAAAAAAATCCCTCCCTCCCGACTGAATTTTTTTGCTCACCCGGTGGACAGGAAACGGATTTTTTTTTTTAAGGATGGCCCAAAAACATGAGTAAACGTCAGAAAAGAGTTTCAGGACGACCTGAAAGCAGCAGGAACAGCAGTTAGACTGAGAACAATAAACAACAATGTGCACCGTGTTCTTCAGAAACATTTAGAACTCTTTGGCAAGGGGTGGAGCCTATTTCAGGGCCTGAAAATTAGGCCTGACACAAAGAAACTAGTGAGATCCTGTTCATGACAGTGTTGCAGATCAGAGTTTTTGTGGTCTATCTGAAGTATATGATCATTACAGGTCTAGAAATATTGCAGACCGCACCTTTAAAATGATGCGTCTGTAGCAGGGAGTTGGAAAAAAACAACGGAATTAAATTTCAGACAGCTACCGGTAAAAATAATGGAGTGTGTAATGAGAATGAAGGTGTTGAGTGTGAATGCTGCAGGTGAATCCAGATGGTTTTATTCTGTGCAGGTGATGGCGATGGAAGCGGTTTCGGATAAAGATTCGGACGGCAGCCGCGAGGAGGACGGCGAGAGAAATGAGAAAAGTCAGGAGAAGAAGAAGAAGTCCAGTAAAGTTCGTATCTCTCTCTCTCTCTCTCTCTCTCTGTTTTACTGAGAATAACCGCACGCAGGACTCGTCTCAAAAGCCGCCATTTTGTCTCAAATATATAATAACAGTAATAATCGGGTGTTAGTTCACTGGTTATGATCCTGTCCTAGTGACAGAAGGTTGTGAGTTCAAATCTCAAGACTCCTATCTGTTCTGAGCTTCGATTGTATAAAGGCATCTGTTAAATTAATAAATGTAAATTAATTTAATTAGTTATCGTTCCTTTACAAAACCCAAAACCACATTCGATTATCTAGCGTCGATTATCAGGCCGACCCGCCGCACGGCACCCTGGGTAAAAATCTACGCCAGCGGTAATGACCCAAGTCAGACTATGCAAAGGTGCAGTTAGGTGGGCGGGGCTTGATTACCTGGTTCAGGTGTGTTTGGACTCGTGCAGGTGGCTGGAGATGAGGAGGAGGAAGTGGAGGAGGAAGGTGATGGCATGGAGGTGTCTCTAGTGGAGGAAGTATGTGTTTTTAATCTCTGCATGGGGAGATGTGGGCGTGGCGTGGGCACGCGGTGATGGGTGCAGGGCTCGACCGCGCACACACACACACGCTGCGTCTTCATTTATTCCATTAATCAAAATGTTTCCATCATCCTTTATCACTTCCTGTCTATCAGAGCCTTGTGTGTGTGTGTGTTTGTTTTAATCAAGTTATCGAAGAATTTTATTTGCCTGAATGACAAATTTATTCAATTTATTTTAGTAACTGTAAAAGATTTTCCAAATAACGTTGCACAGGAAACTTGGCGTTTGATGCTTCAAATTAATCATGTTTTGTTTTTGGGGTTTTTTTAATGAATTTTAGCTACAGATTAAAAAAAAATTAAATACTGAAATGTTTTATTTTCTATTTGAGAGTCTTCTGATATTTAAATTAGGTACATGAATGAAAGACAATGTCCTATGTTTGTTTAGTTTTTATACATATATATATATAAAATGTATGAAGTCAAAATAATGTCCATTTTTATACTCTGTGCAAAAGTTTATACACCCCAAGACAAAATTTTAATTTGAAGCAGCAGGACGTGTGTGTGTTCTCTTCTTCAGTCTTTTATGAGTGGTCCAGGTGGTGGGTTTTAACCTTATATATTAGATTATATCCTATATAATTCCACATGTGCATGTCAGATTTCTTCCACAAAATATTTTTTATTTTGCTTCTTTGTCCAAGTAAGTTTGAAAATTCATGATACAGTGTCATGTATTCTCTGCTCCAACAGTTTGCTAATACAGTGATGCTAATGTAGCTAACAAGTACAGGAAGCTAATGGCCACTAGATTAGCTTTCTCCAAATCGCTGCATGTTTAAAGTACAATATCACCACAGTCATCATCGTCAGGTCTCGGTGTCTCAGCAACACCTCAGTCACTTCATCTCGCAGGGAAATAAGAGATCAGGAGTAAAATAAACATCAGGGTGAACATTATTTAAATTTCAGAGGTCCATGTTAATATCCTGTGTGATGAATATTGCGGTAAACTTGGTATAACCCGTTATAAACCCCAGCTTGTGATTGGTCCAGTTCAGTGTGAAATAGTTTTAACTTTTCTTTCCCTCCTCAGGACTCGCCACCGAAAGACTCCTCAGATGCTGTGAAAGTTAAAGGAGTCTGGAAGAAGAAGGTAAGAGCTAAGAGGAGGCGTTAGATTTCTCTGAAGGAGGCGTGGCCTCTGGGGGTCTCTGTTGAAGAAGGCATGGTGTCTAGACATATCCGTCTCGGTGAAGGTGTGGTGTCCGTTAAGTAGGCGTGGTCCCTGTCTCAGTGTGGGAGGTCTGTCCTGTTTATCAATCTCAGTGAAGATGTGGCCTCTGTACAGGTCATTCTCAATGAAGGCGTGGCCTCCATGTCAGTGAAGTAGGCACGGCCTCTCTGTGTGGGAGGTGTGGCCAATTTAACCATCAGTCTCAAATAGAGGTGTGGCCTTTGTGTTAAATTCAGTGTAGAAGACGGTCACTGTTACCCCTTTTCCACCAAAGCAGTTCCAGGTCTGGTTCGGGGCCAGTGCTTAGTTTGGAACCGGGTTTTCTGTTTCCACTGACAAGGAACTGGCTCTGGGGCCAGAAAAACCGGTTCCAGGCTAGCACCAACTCTCTGCTGGGCCAGAGGAAAGAACCGCTTATGTCAGCGGGGGGCGGAGTTGTTAAGACCAACAACAATAACAAGACCGCGAAAGATCGCCATTTTTAAGCGACGAGAAGCAGCAGCTGTACAAACGTGAAGTCATCCATTATTATTGTTGTTGTTGCTGCTGCTGCTTCTTCTGTGTTGTTTTTGCTTCGATATTCGCGCCAAGGTTTATGCAAACGTAGCGACATAACTGATGTATACAGCGACGTAACTGACGTATACAGCGACGTAATGACGTGGCTCCGCGAGCTATGGAAAAGCAAACTGGTTCTCAGCTGGCTCGCAAGTTGAACGAGTTGTAAACCAGCACCAGCACTGGCCCCGAACCAGCCCTGGAACCGATTTAGTGGAAAAGGGGTATGTGTCTCCACTTCAGATAAGGAGGCGTGGCCTCGAGCTCTCACTTCCAATGTAGGAGGCGTCACCTCTTTACTGGCCAGTCCCAGTGAAAAAGATGTGGCTGTTATGTCTCAGAAAAAGGGGTGTGGCCTTAGTGAGCTGACACTAATGCCTCGGTCACAACCGGCTGTACGTGCTCCTACGGCCGGTCTACGTGCAAGAAACGCATGGAGGGCGCGCGTGTGACGTGCTGATTTTCGAGCCGTAGACTGGCCGCAGAGGTTCTTTGTCATGCCAAACAAACTCTACGGGCGCTTACGTTTTTTTTCAGGTTGCAAGACAAACTTGCGCCCAATGTGCGTCTTTCTCCATGAACAAAAAAAATGCAGCGATTTGGGAAACGCCAAAAATTGCACGGGCAAAAAAATCGTACATCTGGTTGTGACCTAGGCTTAAAGTAAGAGTGTAAAACCAATTTGAACATGAAGGTTAATAGCGTGTGTGTGTGTGTGTGTTCATTCATGCAGGCTGAAGCTGAACACGACTCGGAGGATGGAGCTGCGAGCCACACGTCGAGCCCTATGGGTAAAACCAGCTCTAATACCGAGTCAGGGTTTATTTAATAATAATAAGAGTGTACTACTTTTATAGCGCGTTTTACAGGCGAATATCTGAGGAACCATAATAAATATTAAAGGAACCAGTTGTGATTTGATTGTAAGTGTTGAGTGAGTGTGTGGGGTGCCTTTATTTATTTTTTCTTCCCCCTCCCCTCAATCTCTCTCAGCCACTGAGACACCAGCTCCAAAACGGAGAGGCAGGAAACCCAACGCGGAAAAACTGCTTCTGCTGCAGCAACAAGCCTCACATGGGTGTGTGTGTGTGTGTGTGTGTGTTAGTGATCTCTGCACTGAGGTCTTCAAAACACCTTATTTAATTACTGAGAAATAAAGATATTAACTTTTCTGAAGATGGTTATGAATACAGATGGTGGCATTGACTGTGTGACAGAGACGTGGGTGGAGATGGAGAGAAAAAGCGTAAAAGAGCAGCGGAGGATAAGAGCAGGACCTCAGACGGAGAGGAGGAGCGAAGGGCAGAAGGGAAGAAGAAAAAAGAAAAGGATGAGAGCAGTAAAGGAGGGAAGAAAGAGCCAGAGGCCAAGAAGAAGCGCAATACCAAAGAGGAGAGCTCCTCGGAGTCTGACGAGGACGGGGTGAAAAAACACACACACACACTGCTGAGTTCTGGACTCTGATTGGTCCAAAGGTGTTCATTCTCTCTGACAGTACCGCAGGTCTATATGAATGCACTCATTCTGATACGTTACGGTTTCTATAGTAACGGCTCGTCCGCAGGGGCGTGTCCGGCAGACGCTCCACTGTTGATAAACATATTTAAGTATTAAAGATTTCTGTAATGCAAATGAGAACAGGAGCTAACTCCTTTCACTATAAACAGATAAAACATACAACACGCCGCTCTTTAATAAATAAAAATGGTAACGGGTGATAAGTTTCTGTGGTGTCGGAGGAATAAAACACTCAGCGACATGCCGTGAGAGGAAAATAATCAGCCTCGGGGTGGTGACAGTGACTGTGCTTCATCACACCGCCCTGTTACTCATGATGCTTTTTTTTCTCTCACTCAAGCAGAAACGAAACCGTAAACGTGCGAAGCAAACGGCCGACGCAGAAAAAGACGGACGACGCAAACCGGAGGAAATAAACGAGTAAGACACACCACACACACACACGGTTCTAAATTGCAGTGCGGTTTTAAGTTTTAGTTTGTATTAAATTAACAATATTTAGAGTTTATTTTCCGAGTTATTTAGTGCGTCTGATCATCAGAACCCTTTCTCAACTGATTTTAATGCTCGATAAAGTTGGTGAGGTGTAAATTAGTGAATCCGTGTGCTGTGGTGTGACTGCAGTATTATAGATTATCGTTTATCTGATCATCTGCACTGTTTATGTTCATCTCATTTTTCTTTACTTTCCTGCAGGTTGGGTAAAGAGGAGGGGAAGAAAGATGAAAGGAAAGGAGAGAAAAAGAAGGGTGAGCTGAACTTGAGCCACTGAGGACTGTGTATACACACACACACACACACACACACACACACACACTCTCTTACAAAACGTAAAACACTTTCTCATCGGGAGCTTTTGTCTCCAGAACAGTCGCTGACGAGAGCGTCTTCTGTGTGGGGAGGGGGGTAACATTGCCATGGCAACACTATCACGCAGTCCTAGCTAGTACAGGCTAACTAGCCAAGATTATTATTAATTATAATACAACCCCGATTCCAAAAAAGTTGGGACAAAGTACAAATTGTAAATAAAAACGGAATGCAATGATGTGGAAGTTTCAAAATGCCATATTTTATTCAGAATAGAACATAGATGACATCAAATGTTTAAACTGAGAAAATGTATCATTTAAAGAGAAAAATTAGGTGATTTTAAAATTTCATGACAACAACACATCTCAAAAAAGTTGGGACAAGGCCATGTTTCCCACTGTGAGACATCCCCTTTTCTCTTTACAACAGTCTGTAAACGTCTGGGGACTGAGGAGACAAGTTGCTCAAGTTTAGGGATAGGAATGTTAACCCATTCTTGTCTAATGTAGGATTCTAGTTGCTCAACTGTCTTAGGTCTTTTTTGTCGTATCTTCCGTTTTATGATGCGCCAAATGTTTTCTATGGGTGAAAGATCTGGACTGCAGGCTGGCCAGTTCAGTACCCGGACCCTTCTTCTACGCAGCCATGATGCTGTAATTGATGCAGTATGTGGTTTGGCATTGTCATGTTGGAAAATGCAAGGTCTTCCCTGAAAGAGACGTCGTCTGGATGGGAGCATATGTTGCTCTAGAACCTGGATATACCTTTCAGCATTGATGGTGTCTTTCCAGATGTGTAAGCTGCCCATGCCACACGCACTAATGCAACCCCATACCATCAGAGATGCAGGCTTCTGAACTGAGCGCTGATAACAACTCGGGTCATCCTTCTCCTCTTTAGTCCGAATGACACGGCGTCCCTGATTTCCTTAAAGAACTTCAAATTTTGATTCGTCTGACCACAGAACAGTTTTCCACTTTGCCACAGTCCATTTTAAATGAGCCTTGGCCCAGAGAAAACGTCTGCGCTTCTGGATCATGTTTAGATACGGCTTCTTCTTTGAGCTATAGAGTTTTAGCTGGCAACGGCGGATGGCACGGTGAATTGTGTTCACAGATAATGTTCTCTGGAAATATTCCTGAGCCCATTTTGTGATTTCCAATACAGAAGCATGCCTGTATGTGATGCAGTGCCGTCTAAGGGCCCGAAGATCACGGGCACCCAGTATGGTTTTCCAGCCTTGACCCTTACGCACAGAGATTCTTCCAGATTCTCTGAATCTTTTGATGATATTATGCACTGTAGATGATGATATGTTCAAACTCTTTGCAATTTTACACTGTCGAACTCCTTTCTGATATTGCTCCACTATTTGTCGGCGCAGAATTAGGGGGATTGGTGATCCTCTTCCCATCTTTACTTCTGAGAGCCGCTGCCACTCCAAGATGCTCTTTTTATACCCAGTCATGTTAATGACCTATTGCCAATTGACCTAATGAGTTGCAGTTTGGTCCTCCAGCTGTTCCTTTTTTGTACCTTTAACTTTTCCAGCCTCTTATTGCCCCTGTCCCAACTTTTTTGAGATGTGTTGCTGTCATGAAATTTCAAATGAGCCAATATTTGGCATGAAATTTCAAAATATCTCACTTTCGACATTTGATATGTTGTCTATGTTCTATTGTGAATACAATATCAGTTTTTGAGATTTGTAAATTACTGCATTCTGTTTTTATTTACAATTTGTACTTTGTCCCAACTTTTTTGGAATTGGGGTTGTATAAATTAGTTATTTAAATGTATGTTTAAAGCAGGGATGAGAGTTTTCTGCTTTTCGGCAGATTTCCGCTTTTTCTGAGTAAAAAAACAACCTTTTTTATATTATGCCAAATCCGTCGAGAATTATTATTTTTTTAATTAATTGAGAGGGGTTGGGGTATGTTCCTTCATGTTGTTCCAGACATCCCAACCTGCAGAAACTCATTTCAGAGAGGTGTCGTGACACCCCCACCCCACTGATGGGGGGGGGGAGTCATGCCGCACGAATTTTTCCCCCCATCAGCGGGGGGGGGGTTGAGTTTCTGCAGGTTGGGATGTCTGTAAACCAATCAGGATGCTCTTTGTCTAGCATGTGCTTCATGAACAGGCACACGTGCAGTCTCTCTCGCTCTCCGTCATATGCGCGATGCAGACATTGTTTCGCGTGCACGCTGTTGTTTGCTTGATATTCTCCAATTTGCGGGCATCAGGGAGCCGCTATCAATATGCGGGAGACTCCCGGAACTTCCGGGAGACTTGGGATGTCTGTTGTTCAAACTTTATTAACTCCAACGATGTTTACACGTTATTTGTAAGTCGCCGTCTTTAGTCTCGTTTAATCTCGTTGAATGTGATGTAAAATTCGTGTTCTCTACATTGTTATTGGTCAAAACATCGATGTCGAGACCATAATAGCCAATCAAAACAGTTTTTACAAAAACACCCACATCCGCTTTCTTTTATCAAAGCTTACACATGTTCGTGAGCTGCATATCAAAAATACTTTCCTCTAATCGGCGTGTTTTCTCAAGATGCCGAATACTATTGATAAGTGAGATGAAGCGAAGGTGCGTGAAATTGATGCTGGGATAAAAAACAAGTTTAGCAAAAGGAAAGCGAGAGAGGAGTGTGAGAGAGAGAGAGCAGAAGAGAGCCGGGTTAGAGCATGTAAAAACCCAGGAGGCGCTGGCTAATGAAAGAAAAAGGAAAAAAGAGACGACTGATGAGCTTTGGGCTTTGGCCAAGAAGCTGAAGAAGAATTCTAAATGATTTAATGAAAATTTGTTTCAAAAATAACTGGAAACTGTAAACAACTGTAAAAAGTGTGAATGGAATATATGCTCTTCCTTTTGAAGAAAACATACAAGTGATGTGGACAGTAAGATAAAGACAGTCCCCATAAAATACGCATTTGTTTGATTCAATACACTGAACATATGATGATTTGAATGATAGCTACAGTGTTGATAACTGTAGAACTTTAAAGTTTAGACATTGTGAAGAAATCTCATACAAGTAATGTGGACATTAGGAAAAGGTCAGTCTCCATAAGAGAGAGAGATATATATATATATATATATATATATATATATATATATATATATATATATATATATATGTATGTATATATATATATATATATATATATATATATATATATATATATATGTATGTATGTGTGTGTATATGTTTTTATTTAATTCAATATATTGAATATATGAAAATTTGAATTATTAATGGAACTGTAAATAACTATGAATTTTAATGGACATTTTTTAGAAAAACAAGTGTTGACAATGGGTAATAACCAGTCCCCATAAAATATAGATATTATTCTGAATTTTGAGACATATTCTATATAATAGTGTTTTTATTTCAAGAAGTATGAAAATAGGCATCAGGGGCCTCATTTATAAAACTTTGCGCAGGATTTACGCCAGAAGATGGCGTGCGCATGAAACTCAGAATGTGCGTGCGCGGGGGCGTCGTGGCTCAGGTGGATAAGGCGCCATACCATAAATCCGGGGACCTGGGTTCGATTTCGGCCCAAGGTCATTTCCCAATCCCTCCCCGTCTCTCTCTCCCGTTCATTTCCTGTCTCTACACTGTCCTATCCAATAATAAAGGTGAAAAAAAGACCAAAAAATATCTTTAAAAAAAAAATGTGCGTGCGCACAGAAATATTCTGATTTATAAAACTGTGCACACGCACGTTCCACGCCAATTTCCCTTTATAAATCACAATCCACTCCAAGTTTGCGGCACCTGTGCGTACCTCAAGACACACCCACAATTGCCTATAAATATTCAGCGAAACGCCCTTAATGAATATTGATATCTGTTGGACAACATGCCCAAAACAGAAGGAAAGACAAAGAAGCGCAACTTCACCGACTGTGAAGTTGAAGTGCTAGTAGATGAAGTGGAGCAGCGTCGAGCTGTTTTGTTTGGAGGCCATAGTACGGGAGTTACAAATGCGAAAAAAACGTGTGAATGGCAGCATGTGGCCGACGCGGTCAATTCTGTAGCTTCACAAGGCCGTACTATGGCAGAGGTTAAAGAAAAAAGATCCAACATAAAGGTGGACGCCAAGAAGAGGATCGCGGCACACCGCCAAAGCGTCCGTGCAGCGGGCGGGGGGAAGGGGGAGCCGGAGCTCACCCCACTGGATCGAAAACTGGCTGGCATTCTAGGGGAAACCCTCCTGAGTGGAGTTGAGCGTGAGGAGGAGGGTGACACCGATGCTGGGCCACATGAACCAGCCCAAGACTCGGGTATGTAATTTTTTTTTGGTTGTGTATCAGGGACCCACCTCACATTGCCCGTGTGCCCCCTTGTTTGAAATGGGTGTGAAATTAATTGAAATGAGTCTTCATCCAGAAAAAGTATTTTATTAACAAAAAAATTCCCTCGCAGTTGCTGGGTGTGCCAGTGAGGCCAGCAGTGTGTCGGCTGCGGCAGCGGAGGTCCCAAGGACGTCCACGGCCTCCGATGCATGTGCATCCATGCCGAAACCAGCCACCAGCGCCCGTGTCCTAACAGATTCAGTGCTGCAGGTGCAGCGGGAACATGTGGATGCCGTCCGCGAGATCGCCCGGGAGTTAAAAGAAATAAATGAGTTGTCTGCATTAAATTCCAGCATTAAAGAATTTCTTAAAAAGTAATCATTTGTTTCCATACCTAATTATTTACAAGCGGCGCATCACCACCTCGCGGTTGTAAGTGGTCTCCTCAGGCGTTTGGGGGTTCATAAATGGCGTGAGCAGCCACCGTTTTTAGCAGATACCCACCGTCACCTACAACATAACTGAATGAGTAAAGGGTTGAATATTTAGAAATGGTCTAAGAATGGTTACAAATACTTTCAGGATTTACGCATTAATCACCCGCACCCAGACAAGTGCACAAAATTAAGGATTATAAATGTTAAGTCAGTCACGTCTTTGATGCGCGATGTTATGTTTGTGTTAAACTTCGATTATTGAACCAATTTCGGGTCGTTCTCCCCGTTTCCTCCTGAGGTCGCGTTTTCCGCGTTTCCCTTTTTTGTGTGCGTACGCATGGGTCAGAGCTTGCGTGGAGGTGCGCACGTTTTACCGTCAAGTTCACTTTTTATAAATACCGAAGCTTGCATAGAATGTGGCGTACGCATTCTTTTGTGCGTACGCATCGTTTATAAATGAGGCCCCAGGTGTTTTAATTAACTACAGCTCAGAGTGCAGGAAATGGGGTGTGTAAGGTCTCATTTTGAAAAAAATTTCACGGGGATGTCCTTCGGCGCCCTCAAGACATTTTACAGATTTTCTGTTTTTTTCATCAGGACCCACTCTCATCCCTGTTAAAGGTTCTTGTGTGATTATTGGCTCGTCTGTGTTAAAATATTACACCGATACACGATTTAATCATCAAGAGGGGGAAAGATGATGAGTGTTTCTACTATTTCTGGTTTAAGGAGAGTAAAAACCTCGTATTTAATCACCCGCGAATTCTCGTTAACGTTATTTGAAAAGTCTTCAATCTGAAACTTTCTTGTTCTGTTTAATGTTTTTGAGTCAAAATCTGTTTTTTTTTTTTGTTTTTTTTTTCTCTCGTTCAGTCACGTGTGTGTGTGTGTGTGTGATAAATTTTATTTTATTTTTTTCTTCCCTCCCGCTGCCTGAAAGCAGAGCTCCTGATGAGTTTATGAGCAAAATATTTACAGGGCCATAAAAATCCCCTGAATAGAATAATAGTATTACAGCACCGTGAACGAACCATCGAATTGTATTGTGTTTTTCACCTCAATAAATCATTATCGTGATCCCAGTAATGAGAGACACATCGCAGTTACGATACATATTTATCTGTTTCTTTGACGCCGCATGCCATGCGCTAGAAACAACACCGGCACGTTTATTACGTTGCGAGTCTGCTGGGTGCCTGGGGGACAGCAGTGCACCAGCGCCTTCACTTTACACCACTACTATAGAGTCACAGCCCAATATCATCACACACAAGAACTAATCGATATCGATCCACAAACTGTTCAGTAATAATTACTAATTAACTGAGCACGAGGTCTTAACAGGAAACCATCAGCCCGAGGTGTTGACAGTACGGGCTCAGTCTGTACGAAAAGAGCGAGTGAGCGAGGTTAAGAAGCGGTTTATTATCTGCCTTTTTGATTTCTAAGATTAAAACATGAGGCGTGATGCTGCTTTCAGTTACGTCATGTTTGTAACGTAGTTGAGTCGTGCGTGCAGAATAAACAGCTAGTGGTTTCAAAACTGAATTGTGGTTAACGGTTTCTGAACGCTCTTCACTGCTCGTTTCTTGAATAACTCACTGACTTTCGTTTGTCTTTTGTGTTTCAGACATTTTTGATTCTGTTTTGGTTTTCAGGTCATCTTTTTTGTCTTTTTTTTTTGTAACATTGAAAGCCAGCGCCTTGGAAAGCAAATCCGTAATCACCCGCGGGCATTACGGGAAAATACTGCCCGCCAAGGAGCCAATCAGAGCGCACGATTTTACCGGAAGTAGCTCGTGCCATAGAATAATTATATTTCCATGAGTATGCAGAGTCTGAAATCATTCAGGTTAAAAAGCATGCAATACAAAGATATTCTGCCGGCTATGAAAAATCCAGGAGGATAAAAACCTCCGGGGGGGAAAAAGCCGACTGGAGAACGGACTCCTCGACCGACTGCAGCGTCTGAGCTCCGAGAGTTTGAGCTGCGATCTTTATATTTCAAACTTGATGTCAGACAGCCGTCTGGTTCCAGCTGTCACCTGTCCAGCAAGCTCATGGATTAATAAAACCATTTTAATTAGTTTTATATGGAACTGTGGTGAATATTTTCTGTAAAATGTGTGAGTAAATAATCCCTTTTTTTTTAAAGCAAATTAAAAATAAGTGCTGGATGGAACCCATCTCTCTTATAGAAATAAAGATACAGATTTTGTCAGTTGTTTGAGACACACACACACACACACACCCTAGACTCCTATTGGTAGTAATGAATTGAAAAGAGTAGGACTGCTGCCGGTGTGTCTCAGCGTGGAGCAGTTAAAGTTAAATCACATGTATAATGTGATGAATGGGTACGCTCCCAAATACTTATGCTCTCATATAACAATAGTTTCTACACAGCATAATCATAACACGAGGGCCAGTGTCCGTTCTTGTAAAGTGCCTGAGTCAATAATGTGACCACACGTGCTTTTTATTTTATTTCTACACCGGTATCATGTTATGGAATAGTTTCCACTTTCCATGAAAGGGGAACTGAAGTCATTTTTAAACTTGCTTTATTTCTTAATTAACATGTTATTCAATTACGTTTTGGGTTTTAGTAACCTTATATCGTGACTCATATTTACAACTAATTGCAGTTAAATATGATACTTATCGGCCTATTTGGTTTTTAGCCGTGTTGAATTTAGTTCGTTTGGTCCACGGCAGGCGTCGCTTATCCGCGCGATCTTCATGAGACTTGTGCGAGACTTCGAAACATGAAGAAGTGTCAGCCAGGTGTCAGCGCCACCATTTTGAAAACTGTTTTCCAAACGAAGTATTGCACAAAAACGAGTTTAAATGACGATTACTGCCGACTTTTTTCAAACTTTCCTGATTGCTATCAAAACAAACAAAACTTCCGGCTCGATTACGTCAGCGTTCGAAAGAGGGCGCACGTGGCTTTTGACAGCGTTGGCAGATGTTGGTGACTTTGATTTCCGCTGTACGTTTTACTTCCGTCCTACGATGTCTCGCACAGGTCTCAACGAATCTCGTTTACGGCCGTCGCTTTGACATACGGACTGATATATTACAGAGCAGATTTCACACACTCAGAACTTGTTATAGCAGCGACAAAATAGCGATCAAACATGCATTCCTGTATTTAATAAAATGAGAAACAGAATTTTGATAAAATTTTGCCTTCAGTTCTCCTTTAACAGCTTAAGTATCAGAGGGGCTTTTAGAAATCAGGTTAAGACTTTTTTATGGAATAGAGTAACAGATTCATAATGAATTTGGTGAGATTTGTCTCTTTGCAGGGTGGTGTTATTTATCATCTTATGATTTATCCCATTTTGTTTTAGTAATGTTCTTGGACTTGTCTGTGTAAGTTTTGTGTCTTAACATCAAGGACCATGTTGGAAATAAGTATTTTTCATTTTAACATATTATCCTTTGGACTTTTATTGTCTCTCAGTCCAAAATAAAATAAATAAATCAAATCGGTGTGTTTACAGTCAGGGTCCCTGTAGTGGGACGTTTGTGGGGATGTTGTTGAGGCACAAAGCTGTCAGTGATCAGGCCGATGCGTTACCGTATTCTCTTTAGTATGGAGCTCCACTAATAAAGTAACTGCAGTAAACTGTACTGTATATACAGGTCTAATGTTTACTCAATCAGACACACTGATGGATTTGATTTCACATTAATGAGCCTGTGTGGAAGGGGGCGGGGCTTACAGGGGCTGTCTATTACTGTCAGGGTTCGAAACACCAGCGCGGAGTCCCAGGATGTGTAACGGTTATTGTAAACATCACTGTTTATCGCAGTAACGTGATTTCATTCTGTTACACGACCCTGATGCAGAACCTTACACTCAAGCGTCTCTCTGTGAGAAAGTGTTCTGCTCGCGTATATATAATATACAGTATATGAGTGTGTGTGTGTGTGTGTGTATCTATAACTTCACAAATGCTATGAAAAGCTACTTTAAATGACCCGATGTCCTCATACAGTGCTGCTTGAGTTTGTGAACCCTTTAGAATTTTCTATATTTCTGCTTAAATATGATCTAAAACCTCACCAGATTTTCACACGAGTCCTAAAGGTAGACAAAGAGAACCCAGTTAAACGAATGCAAATAAAATATTATAAGTGGCTACTTATTTATGGAGGAAAATGATCCAATATTACAGACAAGTAAGTGGCAAAAGTATGTGGTGCAGTAATAATGGCAGCTGATCGTTTGCTGTAACTGTGGATCAGATCCTGAACGTCAGCTTGGAGGAGTTTTCTCCCGTTCCTCTGTACAGAGCGGCTTCAGCTCTGGGGTGTTGGTGTGTTTCCTCACATGAGCTGCTCACACAACATTTCTGTTGGATTAAGGTCAGGACTTTGACTTTGAGATCCAGTTTATAGATAGACGTCCTGCGTTTCCCTTTAAAATCTTCCAGAATGATTCGGAATTCATCGTTCCATCAATGATGGCAAGCTGTCCGGGTCCAGATGCAGCAAAACAGCCCCAAGCCGTGATGCTACTGCCACCGTGTTTCACCGTGTTCCTGGAATGTAGTGTTTTCTTTCTCCAAACACTTCTCATTTAAACCAAAAAGTTCTATTTTGGTCTCATCCATCCATAAAACTTTTTCCAGTAACTTTCTGGCTTCTCCACATGATCTTTAGCAAACTGTAGTTGGGCAGCAATGTTCTTTGTGGAGAGTGGTATCTTTCTCTTACCAACCCTGCCCCACACACACACACCGTTGTTGTTCAGTATTCAGTTCTCCTGATGGTGGACTCCTGAACATGAACCAATGTGAGAGAGGTCTTTAGTTATTTAGAAGTTACTCTGGGTTCCTCTGTGACCTTGTGGACTATCACACGCCTTGCTCTTGGAGTGATGTTTGATGGTCCACTCTTGAGGCTGAGGAGGAGAGCAGTGATCCTGAACTTCCTCCATCTGTCTGGAGTCCAAACTCTTTACAGATGGTTCTGTGACCTTCTCCAGCCGGATGACCGTCTCTGCCTCTTTATCTGAAGTCCTCAGGAACCTCCTGTGTTCCTGCCATGATACGCTTCCACAATCATGTTGTGAAGATCAGACTTTTGATGGATCTCTGTTCTTTAGATGAAACAGGGTGAAAACTCGCCTGATTTATCACCATGTCGACTGAAATCACCTGACTCAAATTTCACCTTCAGATTAAGGGGATCACATACTTTTGACACTCACTGATCCATAACATCATTGGATCATTTTCCTCAATAAATAAATGACCAAGTGTTATAATATTGTCTCTTTCGGTTAATTGCGTTCTCTTTATCTACTGTTGGGTAAAAATCTGATGTTTTGGGTCAAATTTATGCAAAAATTGAGCGAATTCTACAGGGGGTACAAACTTTCAAGCACCATTGCACAAATACTGAACTGATATCATTATATAGTGCAGAAAAAATAATTTAATACAGTAAAAATGTGCTGTATTCCAGCTTGTTTGTTTATTGTGGTGTTTCTCTCCAGACGTGTCGACGGAGTCGCGGCTACAGAGGTTACACGGCGAAATTAAAATCTCACTGAAGATCAACAACCCGGTGAGTCGAGTGCTTCAACTCCACACACACACAGACACCCTGAGTGTATTACCCAGAATCCACCGGTATATAATGTGTGTAATTATAAACCATGTGGTTAATAAGTCTCGTTTTCCTTCAATAACAGGAAGCATGTACGGTGCTGCAGCTTCCTCTGTGTGTGTGTGTGTGTGTGTGTGTGTGTCCCCTCTGATGGACGTGTGTTGGGTTTAACGTCTGGGTGTGTTTCAGGATGTGAAGAAGTGTCTGGTGGCTCTGGATGAACTGGGCTCACTACAGCTCACCACTCAGCACCTGCAGAAACACTGTGAGCTCATCGCCACGCTCAAGAAGGTCAGAGAAAACACACACACACACACACACTCAGGATAAATCTCATCCGTGTGCTGGAGTTCACCAGGTGTGTAAAGTGTTGAACTGGAACAGGGGCGTTCAGTTTGTGTGATGTAATGATTTAATCCTCCATAAACGACGTTACTCTGATGTTTTTTTTTGTGTTTGGGGTTTTTTTTCTCCAAACCTGACATCGTTCACATGTTTCACACAGGAGCTCAGCAGTCAGTGATCTCATGGTGCACTAGTGTGAGATATCACTCATAAACATAAATAAAACTCAAGATCTACAATAAAACAGGATCCACACGTCAATGTGGAATGATGCTTTCCATCACACTAGATGGAAAATACTTTGAGTTCATTAACGTAAAATAAATAAAAGTTTAACTTGGTTAACGTTACACACGTGCTGTATGTAGTATACAGCTAACATCACTTTATTCTGTTTATCAGGGGGAAAAATGGCGTAAAGTGGTATTTTGCTGGTTTTTAGCCCAAAGACAGAATAAAGGATAAAGATTTTGATGTTAAGATGAAGTTTTCTTCCAACATCATATCGTTACTGCTGATGATGATTAGAAAGTGATTAAATATGCAGGTTGGTTTGTTTTCTTAGATGGAACGATGCTCTTGGTATATTACAGCTTCGAGAAATTCCTCCAAAAATTGAGAGGAGTTGATGTCAGAAGGTGAGCACTAGAGCCCTGCACTCTCGCGGGACCCGCCGCAAAGCAGTGCGGCGCGGGACAAATTTTGAAAGCTCATTGCGGGCGCGGGCGGGAAGTGCACATATGCAGGCGGGAGCGGGAGTGCACATATGCAGGCGCGGGTGGGAGCGGTGATGAGCTGCAGTCCCGCTAACTAAAAACGTGTTTTAAACAGATTACACAGTGACGGTAGGCTTGACTCAATGCTATCCCAGAAATCCTTCCTGTAATATGCAAATTTGGCTGTCCAATCAGTGACGGCCAAATTTGCATATTACAGGAAGGATTTCTGGGATAGCACTGAGTCAAGCCTACCGTCACTGTGTAACCTGTCTCTCTGATTAAAGTTGTAGACTAACTCAAGCAGTAAATCACTTCACTCATGGTACAAAGCAAGCCCATTCACTTTTTTATGCTGATCAGAGAATTACAATGGTTTCTCATGTGACAAAAATGTGCGATTCGCGATTAAATATTTTAATCGCTTGACAGCACTAATTATTATTATTAGAGACACTACATGCTGAATTCAGAAACAAGGTAAATAATAACAAATGTGAACGTGAGCTGTAGATATTTATGCTCAAATCCACTCAAAGTAGGGGGCGGGGCACCATCACGCTGTGTCAAGACGAGAACTTTCCTGAAAAATAACGCAAACGTCTGCATCATGCGGGATTTGCAGGCGGGAGCAGGACAAAATATGGCAGGCGGGGGTGGGACTGAAAATCATAATTCTTTGTGGGCGGGAGCGGGACTGCACAATGCGGGAGCGGGACTGAAAAATCCGACCTGCGCAGACCTCTAGTGAGCACCCTTCCCCAGACGGACGGATGGACGGACATCACCACGACATAATCCCCCTTCAGGCCTTTCAGCCAACGGGGGATAAAAACGACCTGTAATATATCAAGAGCATCGTTGTTCTTGGTATATCACTTTTGCCAAGCTTCTCAATTTTTGGAGGAATTTCTCGAAGCTTGGCAGAAGTGATATACCAAGAACAACGATGCTCTTGGTATACTACAGGTCGTTTTTATCCCCCGTTGGCTGAAAGGCCTGAAGGGGGATTATGTCGTGGCGATGTCCGTCCATCCGTCCATCTGGGGAAGGGTGCTCACCTTCTGACATCAACTCCTCTCACAATTTTTGGAGGAATTTCTCGAAGCTTGGTAAAAGGCCTTGGTATATGACGGTAATGCACATATTGTGTTTTAATTTCGTTGTGAAAATTTTACCGGAGTTTTGACCCTTGATTAAATAACTTGTACTTTGACAATCTTCTGACATCAACTCCTCTCACAGTTTTTGGAGGAATTTCATAAAACTTGGCAGGATTCTTTGTTCTCATCTCATCTCATTATCTCTAGCCGCTTTATCCTTCTACAGGGTCGCAGGCGAGCTGGAGCCTATCCCAGCTGACTACGGGCGAAAGGCGGGGTTCACCCTGGACAAGTCGCCAGGTCATCACAGGGCTGACACACTCAGTGCGTTTACATGCACATAGCGAAAATCGAATTTCTGCTGTAGCTCGACTGAAATCGAAGTTCTAAATGGCATGGAAACACCTTAGCTCGGCTGAAATCGAACCGAACTGGATTTCTCGTAATCGAGCTACGCGACCTAGATTATGCGATTTTTGCCGAGCTACTTAGTGCATGTAAACCCTATCGAGCTACGTAGTCAAGCTACTTACTTCAGCACTGCCCCTTCCGGAAGTGACGAGTGACGAGACCACAAGCGGGAAACACAACAGCCTCGGTTGGCATGACAACAGTAGTAGAAACGTGCACTTCTGGAGCAATGAGGAGACAGAGTTCATGCTCATTCAGCTTAAGGAGTTGAATATATATAGATGATCGATGTTGCTGTCCTCGTCGTCGTTCTTCTTGTGAACACAGAACTGATAACTTTGTTTATACTCTTGAATAGCTCTTCATGACGACAACCGGAAGTGTACCAACACGATGGGGCGTGTAGCGCCACCTGTGGCTTGGGTGCACAATGTACCTCACACAATAGCTCAATTTCCTTGTGTGCATGTAGGATTGGATTTCTCTGGCACCCCTGCTGGGACCCTTAGCTCGATTACCGACAGCAGCTCGATTTGGATGTGCATGTAAACGCACTGATAGACACAGACAACCATTCACACTCACATTCACACCTACGGTCAATTTAGAGTCACCAGTTAACCTAACCTGCATGTCTTTGGACTGTGGGGGAAACCGGAGCACCCGGAGGAAACCCACGCGGACACGGGGAGAACATGCAAACTCCACACAGAAAGGCCCTCGCCGGCCCCGGGGCTCGAACCCAGGACCTTCTTGCTGTGAGGCGACACCACCATGCCGCCCCAGGATTCTTTGTTATATGTCGGTAATACACACGTTGTAATTTTGTTCAATTCAGTCGCATTTTCCCAGAGTTATGGCCGAGTTGCCAGTGAGGGATGTTGTGCTCTCAGAGCACTCTTGGTTTTTCCTACACAGCAATCACAGATCAGCACCAAAAAAAAATTTAAATGAAAGCTAATTTCATCAAACAACCTGAAGACTTCGGTTGTGGTCACATGACCAGGCTGAAATGACTCCAGTCGGATTTGTTTTGCCGTGATGTGAGACAGATGTGATGTTTTCAGGACTGTATGGACACAGAAATCCGATCTGTTCAAATCAGATTTGAGTCACTTTTTTAATATGTGGTCCTGGATTGGATAAACGTCCGATTTTGATCTGTCTGTAGTGAAGGAGGTCGAATTGATGATCTCCGAGTGTAGAGCTCTGCCGCCCCAGAGACTCTGCCTCTCAGATTTCTGAGAACAGTCACTGATACAGACACAGCTGCTCAGAGGTGTTTCTCCTGGGTCGATCCGTGAGGCAGAACCTCTCAGGCGGTGCTCGTGCTGATGCGACGGTCCTCAGTAGATCTTCAGAGCTCTGGGTTTACTGTGGTTGGTCTTTGTAACCACCAGCTGCTGGATGAGTTCGAGACTGCGCAGAAGGAAATGTTTCTGTGGCTGAACTGAAGGGTTCGAGGGTTACGAGGCTGTGAAAGGAAACGACAGTCGGCCACAGCGAGTGGTTTATCATGTTGGTCTCTAGTAGGTGTGTCCTGCTGGTTGCCATGGTTTCAGTGGTGTATAAGAGAGGACATAATACAAAAACCACCCATGTGACCACACCTCGGCCATGTCCCCAGGAAAAATAAACAAATGTATTCGTACTGAAATAAAAGTGCTGAAGGGAAACGCTTGTGTAAACTGAGAACAGTGTCGTCTTCACAATTTCTAGTGTTCCTTACACACACGAACGTTTGGAAACTAAAACACTTAAAATAAGGGAATAATAAGTCCATTGTCTTCATTCGTGTTCATTTTCACCAAATAACTTCTTCACGTTTACATACAGTTCACTTTCTGTTAAATTTACTGAAAATTGGTGGCCACGCCCACTTCATTTTCCAACAGTCGCCTTCTCCGCTTTCTGTCACTATCCGTCTCCAGGTCTCGTTGAGAATCAGCTCCTTCAATGTCTTTTCAAAGCAGCAAAATGATCGGCATTGAAATTAATAAGAGACGCCATAAATCCAGCTTGTAAGTGGCTGATCACGCAGAGAAAATATTTCTGATTAAGCTCTCGGCGTGAGCGCTGCTGCGCCAACGCCTGTCTAAAATCCACCAGTAGGAGGACAGCACGTGTAAAAGGCTGGTGGGTGTTAATACGGCAGCTCAGAGACGCCGTGACTGTCCGGCTCATGTTTAACGTGGTCGTCATGGAAACTGTTTGTGCAGATCCGCAGGTTCAAGGCGAGTCAGGACGTGATGGACAAGGCCACCATGCTGTATAATAAATACAAGACCATGTTCCTGGTGGGTGAAGGAGAGACGCTGATCAGTCAGGTGATCAATAAATCTCTGGCCGAGCAGCGGCAGTTCGAGGACGCTAAGAAGGGGGCGCTAAAGAGAGCCGAGCAGAGCAAAGAACCCGGCGCAGGTGAGGAGAACCTCATGACATCACCATTACATCACTGAGTTACTCAAATACGCCGGTCTGTCCTCACCTCCAGACAAAAACCACAGATGAACCAATCAGCATGTGAGTCTGGAACGATTGACAGTTGTGTCGGTGTTTTGAACTCTGATATTAACTTACCCTCTGCAAGCCCCGCCCCCTTTCATTCATCACACACGCGCGTGCACACTATCTTTTTAACATCTTTCTCTCGAACTGCGTGTGTGTGTGTGTGTGTGTGTGCAGATAACAGAGCTGTGAACGGAGACTCGAGCCCTGAAGATAAAACCACTGAGACTGAGAGAGAAAGGACCGAGGAAACTGCAGCAGCAGAGCAGAACAGGTGAAACTTTCACACTCTCTCTCTCTCTCTCTCTCTCACACACACACATATGTGTGTATGTATATGTCTGGTTCTGCTTGTGACGACTTTTCGTTGACATAATTATTATTGCAGTTAATTAATGCTGTGCTGCACCTCAACTGAACCTGAACCTTAACCTTGGTCATGAAAAGGAAACTTTTTTTTTTTTAAAGAGAAAAAAAAAAAACCATAATAGCAGTTTCCTTGCGGGGACAATGCGTGTGATCAAAATTGTCAGATTTTACTATCTTTGTGGGGACATTTGGTCCTCAGTAGTATATAAAAACAGACGCATTGTTTTATTACATTATGTACTGACTATTAACCTTCATCAGTTATGGAAATGTACTGACGTGTGTGTGTGTGTGTGTGTGTGTGTGTGTGTGTGGACAGTGTAAAGAATCCAGCAGAAGAGTCACCCTGATGATGATGATGATGATGGTGGTGCATCGTGTGTGTGTGGTCAGCACTAAAGGAAAGGAGTAGCGTTTACACTTTAGTTTCCTCCTCATCAGGACTCGAGACTCTTCCTGCGTTTTAGTGATTTTTATCATTAGAATTGATTTTTTTTTCCTCATCTTTTAGACTCGGATGTTTTTAGGCCTAGTTTTAGCTCCGCCTCCTGATCCAAAGCATTTCAACATTTTTTTTTTTTTTTTAACTTGAGTGAATTTACAATAATTTCCACTCTCATTTGACTTTTTTTAAGAACAACTTTATTCATCACACACTTCTGAAATTCCTCTCTGCATTTAACCCACTGCATTTAAGCAGTGAACACACACACACACACACACACACCCAGAGCAGTGGGCAGCCATGCGACAGCACCCGGGGAGCAGTTGGGAGTTCAGTGCCTCGTTCAAGGGCACCTCAGCCCAAGGCCGTCCCATATTAACCTAAATGAGCATTTCCAAACCTTCCCTTAGCTGCTATAGGAATGCTAAATATACACACACACACACACACACTGAAGTGGAGAGTCGTGGGGTTCACAGCGTTCCTCCTCCTCTATCTGATTTTTGGCGTGTTAGTGAGCAGGAGCTTAGCAGTTATTAGTCGTCAGTAGTGTTTTTTGTGTGTGCGTTCTTTCTGTATGAATATAGAGGTTTATTTTTTATACAGAGTGTCTGTTCTTTTTCTCTCTGTTGTCCATCTGTGTGTTTTAAAGCCTCTCGTGATGTTCGTGTAAATAAGAGGACTGTATTTTTGTGTCTGTTCTAAAAAACTACAACTTGAATAAAGTAGTGCTCACGTCAAACTCACCGTCTCATTTATTTTGTACCAGGCACATTAAAAAAAAAACAAAAAGGTACAACTAATCCAGTATATGGTTTAAAAGAGAGAGAAGATTAAGTACAGAAATACACTGTTAGTTTATTTGCTGCTGGATTTTGATTGGACAGAAGTTTTCATTTTTAAGAAGAAGAAACCTTTATTTGTCACATCCACAGTGAAATTCATCCTCTACATTTAACCCATCTGAAGCAGTGAACACACACACACCCAGAGCAGTGGGCAGCCACACCAGAGCGCCCGGGGAGCAGTCAGGGGTTCGGTACCTCAGCCCAAGGCCGCCCCACGCCAACCTAACCTGCATGTCTTTGGACTGTGGGGGAAACCGGAGCACCCGGAGGAAACCCACGCGGACACGGGGAGAACATGCAAACTCCACACAGAAAGGCCCTCGCCGGCCACGGGGCTCGAACCCAGGACCTCCTTGCTGTGAGGTGACAGCGCTAACCACTACACCACCGTGCCACCCTTTAATCACAGGTTTATATTAAATGTGCTAACGTTCTCATTTCTATTGCAACAGTTAATTCAGAGAGATGTGTACAGCGGACACGCTGTTAATAATACACAGATTAAATAATAAACAGATTGCTGTGGTGAAGTTTACAGTAAGGAATTTAACATTTAAATTAAACACAACTCCTGGTTCATAAACTTTTCTGATAAATCACTTAATTTTAAAACCTACTGCACTCAGAGCTTCATATTTAATAATTATAATAATTTAATAATTAATGCGCATATTTCATGTGGAGATGCGCACATGCAACTAAGATTAACAAATAAATAAGAAATATTTCACTATAACAAATACATATATATAAAAAATGGATAAAAACTTGTAAAATACATATCCATATAAAAAAATTCTAATCACGTTTATAAGCTACTTCAAAAAGATAAGTCTTAATATACAATTTAAACTTAGCTAAAGATTGTTCATTTCTGATTTCTATAGGAAGTGCATTCCAAAGCTTAGGGGCGGCAGACTGAAAAGCCCGATCACTTTCCACTGGCTGGAACTAACAAAGTACCCTTGTGATTACGTAGATTATATCCAGAAGCCTTAGAAACAGAAACTAATTCAGATAGATATTGTGGTGCCAGACCATGTAAACATCTAAAAGTTAACAATAAGATCTTAAAATGAATACGATACCTAATTGGCAGCCAGTGTAGATCAAATACTACAGGTGTAATATGGCAAAAACAAGGAAGTCCAACGACAAGCCTGGCCGCAGCATTTTGTACTCTCTGAAATTTAGCAACATGTACGTCAGGAAGGCCGTATAAGCAGCTATTGCAATAATCCAATTTACTTGTAATAAAAGCATGAACCAACGATTCTGTTGTATTACGAGATACTTTCTGATTCTACAAATATTGTAGCGGTGGTAAAACGATGAACAACAAGGTTTTTTTGATATGTTCGTGCAATTTTCCCTGTTCCAGCTCCACTTTGCCTTTAATATCGTCATTAAAACACTTCATAAATCTGATTATTATTTGATTTAACACCAGAATGTTTCACATCTCGTGCTCGCAACGTTCTTCTCCACGACTCGTCCATCACACATGGTGATAAACGTACGTTTCAGTTCTGACGTGACGTGACGCAGCTCCCTGAAAACATTCACCCTGTGAAATATTTGGAGCGTTCTGAGTTCAGCAGGAAATTGCATCGTGCGAATCGTGGAAAGAAGAAACTGTTTCTCTTTTTCAGTGATCTTGTAATAACGATGATGTCGCTGAAAGTACAACACTGTTACCTAAATTATAGATGAAGTAAATTATTAGCACAGATGCTAGTTAACCATGTTTTGTATTTTGTGTATTTGCTAAAATTCTGCACTAAACACACAATCCTTCATTCTGAACAACGAAATACAGCAAAGAACAATTTAAAAATGAGACGGAGCTGGAGATGAGATGTACCGTAATTAATCAGGGGGAAGCTGCAATGATGCATGATCGTAAAAACAGTATTTAAAATACAAATATACAGTCGGGGGGACAGACACCCTCCCTCTGATCCAGTGTTTATTTATCAGGGCCTAAATAACAATTGTGCGCTCACCAACTGCTAGAAACATCAGGTGACACCCAAAAAAAAAGAAAGAAAAAAGAAAGCACAACTTTATTGTGAAATTCCTCTCTGCATTTAACCCATCTGAAGCAGTGAACACACCCAGAGCAGTGGGCAGCCATGCTACCAGCGCCCGGGGCGCAGTCGGGAGTTCAGTGCCTCGCCCAAGGGCACCTCAGCCCAAGGCCGTCCCATATTAACCTAACTGCAAAAAAAAAAAAACACTTTTCAATGGAGTTTGGTTTTGTTTTGTTTAAACAAAAACTAAACCAACCTTCAGAAACCAGATTCAAATAAAAGTACACCCTTTTTACTTCTGCAGTCATTAAGAGAGTAATTATCAGCCAGGTGTTACGAATGACACAGGATTAGTTCATCAGTAAGAAACCTGACGACGTCTATAAAAGCAGAATGTTTGGTCTTCTGGAGTTTTCAGATTTGTGTCCATCATGCCAAGAAGAAAGGACATCAGCCATGACCTCAGAGAAGCACCTGTTGCTGCTCATCAGTCTGGGAAGGGGTCCCAAGGCCGTCTCCAAACAATCTGAATTTCACCATTCCAAAGTGAGAAGGATTGTTTACAAAAGGACAGGCTTCAATATAGTCGCCAGGAGGGGGCGTGGCAGTAAATTCAGTTCATTTAATTGTTTAACAATATAAAGAAAAATCCAAGAGCTACATAATGAGACCTACAAGCTTCTGTAAGCACAATAAATGTTTCTGTTCATGATGGCACGATCAGAAAAACCAGATTTGTTCTGACTTTTCATGGCAGGGTGGCGAGGAAAAAGCTGCTTCTCTACAAAAGAATCTAGAGCACAAATTAGATTTGCAAAATTGTATCTGAAAAAAAGTACAAAAGGCGGCACGGTGGTGTAGTGGTTAGCGCTGTCGCCTCACAGCAAGAAGGTCCAGGTTCGAGCCCCGAGGCCGGCGAGGGCCTTTCTGTGCGGAGTTTGCATGTTCTCCCCGTGTCCGCGTGGGTTTCCTCCGGGTGCTCCGGTTTCCCCCACAGTCCAAAGACATGCAGGTTAGGTTAACTGGTGACTCTAAATTGAGCGTAGGTGTGAATGTGAGTGTGAATGGTTGTCTGTGTCTATGTGTCAGCCCTGTGATGACCTGGCGACTTGTCCAGGGTGAACCCCGCCTTTCGCCCGTAGTCAGCTGGGATAGGCTCCAGCTCGCCTGCGACCCTGTAGAAGGATAAAGCGGCTACAGATAATGAGATGAGATGAGAAAAAGTACAAAAGCTCTGGAACAATATCCTTTGGACTGATGAGACCAAGGTGGAGATGTGTGGTCATCATGCACAGCACCATATTTGGCAAAAACCAAACTCGGTGAATCCATACATGTCAACCTTTGGTCAATCAAACCTGTATAACCAACCTCCAAAATCCGTATTTCCCTTATAAAATCCGTATAAGACGCAAATTAAAATAATTTACCTAAAATTTGAATGATAATTAACAATGATATATCCCAGTTACTTTTTATTCAATATTAATAACAATAAACCTTCAGAATGAATACAAAGCTCCAATGTTTGACAAAAACACAAAGTGTTATCAGTGTAGTTACGAAGGAAATACTTCGTTGTTTGGAGACAGGTTTCACCGAGCGGCTATTATGCGCGAGACTTCATATTAGCCACAAAGTCAGAAAAATCTGTTCGTAAAATTATGTTATAATGACCAAATACAATGAAAAGTATTTTTCCAGTCTCACCTGTGAAAGGTAATCCCATGTGATCTCGTTTGGACGGTAAACCTGTTGGTACAGTTAAACACAGCACATGAATGAGGCATCTTTATTCTCGGCTACTGTCTAGACGCTATACCAGAGACGGGTGAAGAATCTCCACTTTGCCACATCCAGTATGGCGGCGAGGATGACATATGATTCTACGCAGAAGGCGGCGTCTATGTTTATATGTCTATGACTTCCCGGTTGGCGGGATTCTCGCAATGCGGTGTGCGCATGATCAAAAGTGGAGCGAAGTCTCGCTACCAAAAGATAACGCGCGATTTCATGAGACTCTTTACTGGCTGGCTGTGGTGTACAGTACGTTTGTAAATGTTATGCGCTCTTTTATCATCGTGGGAATTGATTATAGCTCTAAATAAATATTGAAGTTTTTTTAAAGAATCCGTATAACTTTATTTATACGCCCGTATACTACGTTTATTGAATCAAATCCGTATAAAATACGGACATTCCGTATAGGTTGACATGTATGTGAATCACCTCAAACACTTCATACCGACTGTCCAGCAGGGGAAACTTACCACTGAGGCAACAATGAACTCCACTTTATACCAGAATATTCTGGAGAAGAATGTGAGGCCGTCTCACATGTCCAGCAGTTTAAGCTGGACCGAAGCTGGGTCATGAAACAGGATAATGATCCCAAGCACACCAACAAATAACCATCTGAATGACTAGAAAAAAATGAAGGCATTGGAACAAACACGTCTCAACCCCATTGAGATGCTGTGGTGGGATCTTAAGAGAGCTGTACATAAATGAATAATCTCCAGGATAAATGAACCAAACCAATGTTGTAAAGAAGAGTCAGCCAAAAAATTCTCCAAAACTAGAAAATAGATTTAGCTCATGTCTGCATTTGCAGTCCTTGAGTGATCCTTTCAGATCACATCTTAAATCTTTCCCTTGAGAGCCTTTCGGTAGAATTAGGCTACATCCACACGACAACGGCAACGAGATTTTATTAAAAAAATATTGCGTCCACATGGGCAACGGATCAGTAAAATATCAGGTTCATATGGCAACGCAACGCTTGCTGAAAACGATGCAATACACATGCCACACCTCTACATGCGCTGTAAGACGGTCCCATCGGAGACCATAGACATCCTAATACATAGACGGAGCATCCAATGTAAATTCTAAAAGCGCTGACGAGACGCGGGGCCGCCATCTTGGAGTGGTGATCCGCTGCACTCAGTGTAATACTAAATACATTAGATATAAACAGCGTAACGTTTTTCTATCGGCTACAACCACCAATCTGTTGCAAATAAAATGCGGTTTTAATCTAAATCCATTATAATGATTCAAAATGTGTGTATGTTTTCTTTAAATAGACTGTTAAGAACATATCAAAGGGGAAATGAATCTAGTCAGTGAATTTATAAGAGCCTTTTACATCCTTCAACACAATCTGACCCCCCTTCAGCAAAGCTGATGGATTCAGGGTGAGTGGGGCACTTTGTTTGGTATGTAGGACAATGTGTGATGACCATATATTGACCACAAACATTTTTTTTTTTTGTTTTAAAGCATATCAAAACATTTATTTATAACAAATTAATGTCAAACATAAAAAATATAACAATGTAGTAAATAAATAAACTAGTAAATAAATAAAAAAGGTAGTATATGAATAAACATTTAATAACAATATATATTAGCATAGGGGCGGCACGGTGGTGTAGTGGTTAGCGCTGTCGCCTCACAGCAAGAAGGTCCTGGGTTCGAGCCCCGTGGCCGGCGAGGGCCTTTCTGTGTGGAGTTTGCATGTTCTCCCCGTGTCCGCGTGGGTTTCCTCCGGGTGCTCCGGTTTCCCCCACAGTCCAAAGACATGCAGGTTAGGTTAACTGGTGACTCTAAATTGAGCGTAGGTGTGAATGTGAGTGTGAATGGTTGTCTGTGTCTATGTGTCAGCCCTGTAATGACCTGGCGACTTGTCCAGGGTGAACCCCGCCTTTCACCCGTAGTCAGCTGGGATAGGCTCCAGCTTGCCTGCGACCCTGTAGAACAGGATAAAGCGGCTACAGATAATGAGATAATGATAATATTAGCATACAACATTAAAACATCACTCGTGAAACCACTACCTGATGACGATTTAAGTCTCTTAGCTCCTTCTCAGCTCTGGTAATATACTATTTAAAAAAAACAACAAATAGTACGGTAATGTTAAATCTTACTTGTGAAAAGTAATCCCCCTGCTTCTGTTTGAAACGGTTCGCTTGTTTGAGCAGGAGTACGCTGAGCACCAGCCTGGCAGCTTGTCTCTTGTCGTCTTCTTCAGTCGTGCAGTAATAGACGGAACTTTTTTTTTAAATTATTTTTCCCAAAACATTCAAAATACAAACAAATAGAGCACCATATATATACAGATCCAAAAACATCAAAATAGTAAAACACACACACAGCAATAAAGTAAAAAATATGAACAAGAAAGGGGTTACTTAACTATCTTTACATATGTTAATCGAGTAAATCAAAGTCATCCAAAAAAAGATATAAAATAACCAACATCCTTATTTTCAACTAATTTTAGAGATTTGGCAAAAAGCTTGAGGTCATTCTTCCAGTGTGTAACATAAGGTTTAGTTTAAAAAAAAAAACGACATTTGTGAATAAAATGTTTACCTAAAAGTAGTAAATTATTAATACCATATTCAATTATTTTATTATTTAAAAACACTCCAAATTTAATTTCTTTAATGGATAGAGGGGCAAACTGAATCCCCCTAGACTAATAGACGGTACCTTGATATCTCGCGCTCTCACCACTCCAAGATGGCGACCGTATTTCTCGCGTCAGAACAACCAACTCTCCGTCTATGTATTAGGATGTCTATGTCGGAGACACCAGAACAATAGAAGTAGACGCATGCGCATAAACCCCTTCTTCTACCCGGCGTAAAGCACTCACAGGAACAAGCACACAACAACAAGAAGAAGATGGCTGCGACTACGTGAGGAAATCGTGCCTTCTGTGTGTACAAATTAGTTTTATTAGTGTGCATAGTTTTATATAACTTAATTTTCTTATTGTGTGAACATTTTGAAAAGCATTTTTATATAATTTATATAACTTTTTATATTGTGTGTGAACATTTTGAAAAGCAGTCTTATCCAATAAAAAAAGAAATTCAAGAAATGGTTCAGTTACTTGTTTATTTAAAAGAAAAGCTGTATACAAAAGTGAATGCAATGCAGTGGTTCATACAAAACAGCGAGAGTGCTGCTTGTTCTAGTCATGTGGTTGTGACGTCATCGTAAACAAATCCATTCTACTCATCCAGACGACTTCACAACGGCGCCGTTGCCAGATTTTTCCATTCTGGAACCCGTTCTCAAAAAATATCGTTTTGGGGCACCCAAAACGCCGGTGCCGTGTGGACGCCAGGCCGAAATGATAAACAATTTTATCAGATTCACCTGAATCCGTTGCCGTGTGGACAGGGCCTCAGTCATCCTGTAGGTTGTTCGGGTCACTGGGGGCCGGGTCTGAACGGTGTTAGCAGCCTAGAGGGTCGTTAGGGTGATCTGTGGGTCGTTGGCTCTCTCTCTCTGCCATCATGTGAGTCGTTGAAGTCAGCGGAGTCTTGGTGTGGACATGTACTCAGTTCAGCACTCTTTGTTCCAGTGTCTCTGTAGGCCGAGCAGTCTTTGCATATTTATTATCATTGAAAAGTAGCCGTTTTATTGAGATTTTGCTGCTGAGCAACATGGGCAAGGCATCTCACCTGCACTGGAGCTGTGAAGTCCGTTATCGAGGTGGCCTTGCAGATGAGATGATGATCAGCGTCTGAATAGTGAGATCGAAATTCGACGTCCTCGTTGTTATTAGCTTTGTCATCAACTTTCTTTTGGTAATTTCCATCTTTCCTGATGCGGCTATTTTTAAGCATTTTACAGGAGCATACCATAGTAGCAGCTGTCAACTCTGTTTGCCTGATTAGCAGTCAGATTCCATGTTTGTGCCGAGCAGGTAAGACGACTCCTGACAAAAGCGTTCAAAAATAACATCCGTACTGATAATTTGATGCGAAATTCTGAAGTTTTGGTTTCAGTTCCTGAAATCTGGCTCCTGCTAAGTTGATGCGGAGTGTTATTTCAGCATCACCTGTGGATGGCTCATTGTGTTTAGTGTCGTTACCCAGGTATCTGAGCACTACATTATTTTCAACAGGTGTGTCATTTAGGCTGACAGTGGTAGTTGGGTCGGGGTCATCGCTGTTTAAGGCCCGGTCCCACTGCACGGATGCAAAGAGGATGTAAAACGTAAAAAAATCTTTGCCATCCGTTGGAAAACGCTACGCATCCGTTGTGTACTCATTGCATACGTGCTTCATACGCTCTATCCATCGAGCATCCGTCCACTGTGATTTCATCCGCGCAAAAAGTTTTGAGCTGCACAAAACTTTTAGAACGGATGAACTTTCCGCCGTGTACGATGTAAATCCACGACATATACGAGCAACAAACGTTCTATGTCCGTTATCATCCGTTAAACGTCTGCTGTATCCTCTCTGCATCCTCTGGGCATCCTCGCAACTCACATCCGCTGCAGCTGAAAACGGAAAGAGGGAGGAAAGATAAGGTACATGAAATGTCTATTCATCGTTAGTAGCACGGAAATAGAAAGGATGTAAGCGTATGCATCTCGTACATAAAGTATTCAAAACGGACAAAGCGTTTATATCTGGGATGTATCTCGTATATTTAGGATGTCTGGAGTATGTCTAGAGTATGTAGAAGGACACCTAGCAGACAATCGATATTTTGTATAAAAAGGGGGAGAAAATCATCTAGTAGTAGAGATGTATCGATGTAGCCGCCAGCACGTCTTTCCGCTTTATGCTGACGGCGTGCGTGCTGCATCCCTTTATATCCGCGGAGCAGACGCAATTCATACCCCCCGCATGCGCAGTGAACGGTCTGCATCCGATATACATCCGCGCAACATCCCCTTTGTTTCCGTTAGGCGTACGTGATGCATCCCCTTCATCCGCTACGCATCCGCTCTTTCTGCTATGCGTCCGCTTCTCAGTTATCACCGGTAACCCCTTCGGAGCTGTCATCCACTTCCATCCGCTTGGCTTCCTATGAACATGCGTTTAACATCCCCGCTATATACTACCCACGTCCGTTCTTTTCCATTCTGTTTTCGCAAATTTTCACCATTTTTGTCCATTTCTGGAGCGGATGAAAACGGATAGAGCCACCCCCGAAATTTTGCTCGTCCGCTGTGTCCTTTTTGCATACATTTTGTGTCCATCGGCCAGTGGGACCAGGCCTTTAGATATTTGTGTGGGTCGTTCTAGAATTCGGGGTGCATTTCACGTCTCTGATATAAACCTTTTGTTATTTTCCACAAAAGAAATCTTTATTGAACAATAATGCAAATTATGACAAACTTTCCCCAATAGTGATGCTTGATGTCCATTTTAGACCCAATTTATCCATAAAACATTAAATGACTCCCACCCCTCCCCCCACATTATTGGCTGTCTTCAACTCCTGATTCGTCCATTCAACTCCAATAAACAGGAAGTGATTCAGTCGAACACTCTGTTTTTTGAATCTTATTCTATTAACTGTTATAAAATCAATTGCACAGAAAATCTATTTCCTGTATTATGTGAAATTTCAGTCATAAAAAAATATTTTTTATCCATCCCAACGCTCTTGTCAACTCTGTTATAAAACCGCATAAAATCCACAAAGACTTAATAATACGCATGACACCTGCGCCGAGTGATGTCACTTCCTCTGGCGGGAAACTTCAGAAAGGCAGTGAGGTATGTTGTGTTTTGTTTCTTCTCTCATTAATTTGAACAAAATGTTGAGGATTTTACACCAACAGGAGATTAATTATTCGTCAACTCTGTTATTGTGATATTGGAGTGAGTAGCTCACTCTTTTTTTTTTTTTTTAAACAATATGATTAAAATTCATTCTATGATGGATTCTATGATGATCCATGAGAGGATAAATACTGGATACTCCCTAGTAGTCAGACAGAACTGAGGAAGCCTTTAGGATGAGAGGTGAAACGTTTTCAAGAATCTTCAAGCAAGTCCAGTTGCTCTCTTCAACCAACCACAGATTACTATGTACCTGGATGACTGAGATTCGTCACAGATATATGATTAAAATTCAGTTTTTATATACGCCGTGTGGTCGCTAGTTTGAGGTTTAGCATGTGGAGTTAAGACACAAAATGGTGGGAAATGTCAACTCTGTTATTGCCAGTTCTGTTAATGGATTGCCCAGTTTAACAATAACAGAGTTGACGATGACAAACAGAATTAACACTTGAAATGTACCTACAGTTATAGAATGTGACATGATGGTTTTGGAAACCCTGAGCTTCAGGTTGAAGTGTTTTAGCATTTTGTTGAGCATTAGAAGAGCTTGTTGTAGAAGATCCTTGTTGAGGAAAATGAGCTCCAGATCATCAGCATATCCAAACCACTCATTTCAATTCACACCCACATCTGTCTTTTGACCTCTTGCCTCTTTTACGATAGCAGATGATCTCTCTAAAGTCAACAAACTTCACCTTCTATTTCTTGCATTCATGGATGTAGACACTCATCACCTACTCCATCATCAAGTTAAACAGAAATGGGCTTTCTGGGCCACCTTGCCTAACCCCAGAGCTGGTTGTAAACTTGTCATCAGGCGTGTCAGCCAGAGCTGTAGTGGTGTTTTCATAAATGGCTTCCAAGATCTTGTTACAGGTTGTATTTGTGTTGTTTGGGAAGTGAATGTAGATCGATTTGAATAGCCATTTCCTTTTGACAATCAAACGCTGAACTGAGGTTGACGAAGAGAATGAAGATCGGTAGCTGCATATTTCTTGGACTCTTTCAGTGATGGAGACACTATCGGCGCTGCTACGCCTCTCTCTAAAACCTCGCTCCTGATCACTCAGCTGGAGGTTACACCAATCTGTTAACCTGAATTATCGTTACAGTAACGTTCCAGAGTGTTAAACTAGTCTGAAGACTTCTGGAGAAACCCGGTTCCTTAGCCGACCCTTTGGATGGGCTTTTCCAGACAGTGACCAGTCTACTATAGCTACTATCAGCAAGGCTGTTGAGATTTTGGAGCAATTCTGATGATTCAGCTGCATATTTCAATAGTTCAGAGACTCCAAGTCCCTTCCCACGCCATGTGGCACATAGGGTGGCACCGATCTCCGTTTCCGTAGCCCTCGGCCTCTCGCCTATTACATAGCTAGGGTTACAGTGGGCCGCGGGTCCTCTGGTAACCGCGAGAGTTTGACTCCCCACTCACATCTTACCAGACGGCAGTAGGTACCATTTTTATGATGGTCTTTGGTACAACCCAACCATGAATAGACTGATAAACTCCTTGACATTTTATTTTAATTTTATTAAATGTTAAATACATTGTTTTTTCAGTTTAGATTCCCTTCAGTGGAAAAATTCCATGTGGAGATATTTGAGGAAAGCTGGAGTAATTAATGAAACTGTTTCTGGCCTTGATGAAACATGGCTGAGGTTAACTGGGGTTATTCTGGTGAAAATGATTAGGCTTGGCATTTTTAGCCAGGTTTGTTTCAGACTAGTGCATTTTGAGTAAAACACACAGGAAACCACATTGTTCACCACAAACGTTGCTGTGTTTCCCCTCACCGTGTGACAGGAGCTAAAATTACTGTCTCGCTTTCTGACACAACCTTGACATTTTAAAAATCAAACACCAACACACAGGAAATAAACACTACCTAGGGCATCGGAGTGGGACTGACTGCTCAGGGACCCATGAGGGGGCGGGACTTCAAAGCCTGGAATGAAAAGCTTGTATTGTTTGCAATCCGTTGAGAAACTGAACTTTGTATCTAATAAAAACAGTGGAGGCTCTCTGGGGCCCCTCTCACCTCTCACAGAAAGTGTAAAATGGTTGAGTCCGTCTCTGCACTAGGATCCACCTGTAAACACGGTTAGTCGAGATGAGTGACTGCTGGAGCAACAAAGCACACTGTGATCGTGAGGTCTTTATCACAAGAAAGAAAGAAACTGAAGGAAAACAACTAATTTATTGAGCACAACAAACAGATTAAGAATGATTTTAGCCAACGACTGTAAAAAAAAAAAAAAGTCTAGAAAGTGAAGCCTCCATAGGTCTAGCGCCCCGCTGGCTGCCTGCAGTATAACGTGTAGCTCCGCCCATCGCAAAATAGCTTTTATTTCTAAGTACAGGGTCTAATCCGAACAGCTAGTGCAGATATCTGTACGTTATTTATTTTCCCAAATAAATTAGTTTTTATACATTACTACTGTATATGGGCAATTCCATGTAAATGTCAACCTCACAGGAGATCCCAAATTTCAAACTAAACAAACTAAATAAATAAATAAATACATACATACATACATACATACATAAATATTTTGATCACCTAATATGTCACTGTCAGTCTTTCTTTCTTATAATGTAAAACCCAAGCTAAAATCAACTTTGATCATGTACAATTCTATATTATTGCCACAAGCCACAGAAATGTATGCTAAAATCCACAAAACAATAGCCATCCTAAATATTATTTAAGAACTTTGATAGTTTTAGCTGATATTTAGAGAGTTTTTCAAAGGGTTATGGTGGTTAAATTGCTGATTTTCTAAACATATGCCATGTCTATTTCACATCCATAACGTCACATCCATAACGCTGACTTTTCCTTCCGAAACTCTGCATGAAATACAAAATATTTTAAACAAAGATTTTTTAATATTCACCTTGGACCCCTCTATCAAATGGATATCTCCATTTCGACATTAGGTTTACGATTTCACAGAGTTTGATAAAAATGTACAGTCACCCAAGAAAAGTGATACTTTTTCTGTCACATCCATAACACATCTTTTATTGGCATTTTCTGGCATGCCCTAGATGTACTATGGGAATTGTTCTTGTTCTATCACTTCTCCAGTATGGTACAGCCTTAAAATATGCAACACCTGTTTAAATACTGGGAGACAATAAAACATGCACTGGGTCATTTGTTGCCATTTTGAGTTCAAGTGTCACATCCATAACGCTGGAATTGCTCTCATCATGAGACAGCATGGATGTCATGCTGGACCTTGGTATTGGGACAATACCTTGGTATTGGGACCAAATATCTCCCCTCTCACCTCCACGGTGTGAACTCTGGCTCCAAATCTGACAATACAGGGGAATTTCAGCTTCATTTCTACAGAACGGAAGGTAACGGAGCGCCACTGTCTCGGTTTCCTGCAGTTATTGGTATCGATGGATTGATTGCAATCTCAAGATTCATAAAAATCTTCACCAGTTTATAAACTGATCCTGCAACAGCCTTCAAAGGACAGTAATGTTAACTCCAGATGATCCACCATCATTCAGAGGGTTAAAACTAAACCAAGACCTGAGGAGAAGCACTCCAGCTTTGAGATAACGCTGATCCGTGAGGTCGAGTCCAATTAAAGTCCGACCCGTGGTTCTGTTTTTCACTTTCAGAAGGTTACGGTGTATTAGAAAGAGGCTGTGGTTTCATTTATAGCCTGTTCAAACAAAACTTCATTTAAAAGAGATAAGATATACAGTACCAGTCAAACGTTCGGACACAGCTACTCCTTCAATTTCATTTTGATGAATTAAAAGTCAGTCACTTTCTGTAATAAAGTAATGATGGACGTCGTTTCTCTTTAGTGAGTCGTTCGGTTCTTGGTGTAATATGGATGACTACAGTTGTGGTGTTGAATAGGGCTATTTTATCATTTGTATTTTTATTATTTACCATTTGATGATTTCAAACTCATTAAGAAGGTGAGAAACTCGTCCACTAATTACCTTCTGATGAGACTCACCTGTTAATTGAAAAGCGTTCCAGGTGACTCCCTCATGAAGCTGGTTAAGAAAACGCCAGCAGTGTGTGAAGAGTCATCAAGGGAAACGCTGGATAGTTTCTTCGACACTGAAGAAACTAAAATATCAAACTTATTTTGTTGTTTAAACACTTTTTTTCCTTTACCACATAATTCCAGATATTATTTCATAGTTTTGATGTCTTCAGTATTGTTCCTCAGTGTAGAGAACAGTCAGTGCTCGACGCGAGTCAATGAAGATCAGGTTGAAAATCGCTGGACTATTCCTTTAACCGAGGAACAAGATTTACAACAATAAAACACAGTGATTGATTGATCATATAAACCTATTAAAATCTAGATAATAACCTTAACCCAGTTTTTGATCTGTAAGCACAGGGTAGGCAGTGGAGCACAAAGACCTTTCCAACCTTAACTGATCCAGAAATGTTCGACATGATCCTCACTGCAGTGCTGATGAGTGGAAAGCAAGCAGAAACGCAGAATGAGTAGAGTAGGGGTGTACAAACCTTTGACTGGGACTGTACAGTGGTGCTTGAAAGTTTGTGAACCCTTTAGAATTTTCTATATTTCTGCATAAATATGACCTAAAACATCATCAGATTTTCACACAAGTCCTAAAAGTAGATAAAGAGAACCCAGTTAAACAAATGAGACAAATAGATTATACTTGGTCATTTATTTATTGAGGAAAATGATCCAATATTACATATCTGTGAGTGGCAAAAGTATGTGAACCTCTAGGGTTAGCAGTTAATTTGAAGGTGAAATTAGAGTCAGGTGTTTTCAATCAATGGGATGACAATCAGGTGTGAGTGGGCACCCTGTTTTATTTAAAGAACAGGGATCTATCAAAGTCTGATCTTCACAACATGTTTGTGGAAATGTACCATGGCACAAACAAAGGAGATTTCTGAGGACCTCAGAAAAAGCGTTGTTGATGCTCACCAGGCTGGAAAAGGTTACAAAACCATCTCTAGAGTTTGGACTCCACCAATCCACAGTCAGACAGATTGTGTACAAATGGAGGAAATTCAAGACCATTGTTACTCTCCCCAGGAGTGGTCGACCAACAAAGATCACTTCAAGAGCAAGGCGTGTAATAGTCGGCGAGGTCACAAAGAACCCCAGGGTAACTTCTAAGCAACTGAAGGCCTCTCTCACATTGGCTAATGCTAATGTTCGTGAGTCCACCATCAGGAGAACACTGAACAACAATGGTGTGCATGGCAGGGTTGCAAGGAGAAAGCCACTGCTCTCCAAAAACAACATTGCTGCTCGGCTGCAGTTTGCTAAAGATCACGTGGACAAGCCAGAAGGCTATTGGAAAAATGTTTTGTGGATGGATGAGACCAAAATAGAACTTTTTGGTTTAAATGAGAAGCGTTATGTTTGGAGAAAGGAAAACACTGCATTCCAGCATAAGAACCTTATCCCATCTGTGAAACATGGTGGTGGTGGTATCATGGTTTGGGCCTGTTTTGCTGAATTCTGAATTATACCAGCGAATTCTAAAGGAAAATGTCAGGACATCTGTCCATGAACTGAATCTCAAGAGAAGGTGGGTCATGCAGCAAGACAACGACCCTAAGCACACAAGTCGTTCTACCAAAGAATGGTTAAAGAAGAATAAAGTTAATGTTTTGGAATGGCCAAGTCAAAGTCCTGACCTTAATCCAATCAAAATGTTGTGGAAGGACCTGAAGCGAGCAGTTCATGTGAGGAAACCCACCAACATCCCAGAGTTGAAGCTGTTCTGTCCGGAGGAACGGGCTAAAATTCCTCCAAGCCGGTGTGCAGGACTGATCAACAGTTACCGCAAACGTTTAGTTGCAGTTATTGCTGCACAAGGGGGTCACACCAGATACTGAAAGCAAAGGGTCACATACTTTTGCCACTCACAGATATGTAATATTGGATCATTTTCCTCAATAAATAAATGAGCAAGTATAATATTTTTGTCTCATTTGTTTAACTGGATTCTCTTGATCTACTTTTAGGACTTGTGTGAAAATCTGATGTTTTAGGTCATATTTATGCAGAAATATAGAAAACTCTAAAGGGTTCACAAACTTTCAAGCACCACTGTATACACCAGCTTATAAATAAAAACATTTAAACACCATCACTGTTTAAACTGGAGGCTCGTCTTCATCAGCTCCACCCAAGTTACTCCACCCAATTCTAACTCCGCCCAGGCCACATCTGCATTTTTATAAGACCCCAAAGAACTGTAATATAAAGGTTATTCTTTTTTTTAAAAAAGTTATTTAATATATTTGAATAAATTATCACTAATTAAGAGAACGCATCCTCCTCATAAGAAACGACCCCAGTGCACAGAATCACACGGCGCCTGCCGTCGTTTTCAAGCCCACTCTGTAAGAGGGTGAAATTTAATAAAAAATAATTCCTGCGCTAAAGTAAAGTCAGAAACTCACTTTGAAGGTGTGATGACGGTTTGTTACGGCGAAACACTAAGTGGAGAATTTCATGGTGGGGTGGGTTTTTTACGTTTTTATGCATTAGTTCGATTCTCGTTCTGCCTCAGTGCTAAAGAGCAACAACGCTGAACATTCAGGGGGTAAAGTAAAGGACGTGTAAAAATTCAGCAAACAGAAGCTGCGATACTTTTTATTTATTCTGTTCTTTTTTTCCCTCTTTATGTTTGTTATAAAAAAAGGAAAGTCGTTCCTGCAGCGTGACGCTACAGGATCAGGAACATGTGAGTCTGAGAGGAACAAAGTCACACAGTGGTGCACCACAGAGATGTTCGGATTCTGATTCAGGATCAGGACATTTCTCTCTCTCTCACACAGTTCAGAGAAAGCTGAGTTTTTACATTTGCGAGAGAGAGATATGGAGGATCTGGTGAAGGAAAGGGATGAGATGGCGAGGTTACAGGCCGATACGGACAGGTTGATGCTGGAGCTTGAGAAGATGGAGAAAGAGAATGAGAGACCTGAGCTCCAGCACAGAGAGAGAGAGAGAGAAGCTCAGGTGAGGAGATGGAGGCTCTGGTGAAGAAAAGAGATGAGGAGAACATTTCAGGCTGACAGAGAGAGCTTGGTGCTCCAGTTTGATGAAAAGAGAAGGAAAATAAACATTTTACAAAATTCCCATCCCTTTACTACTTTAGCTTTTAAAAATAAATCTTGAAATGTTGAACATCAACAAGTGATTCCACGCTGTGGTCATTTTGTCAAAAACAAAATTTCTAGGTACAAGAAAACATCCAGGAAAATAAACAAATATTTATCCCAAAAAAAAAAAAACCCCGTGAGAAGAGAGCCACAGACTGGGTGTGATGTACGGAGCACGCTCAGTTAAACGCCCCGGGGTCGACGTAAGCGTACGCCTGGAACTCGCCCAGCTTGTTGCCATGTTGGTCGTAGTGCAGCAGGCGGAAACACTGATCACAGAACAGACACGGATCCATCGGAGCGAGAGCGTCGTTCGTCGTGATCCACCTGAGGGAGAAGTTCAACACCCAGTCAGAGTTTACAGACCATCTACAGCGAGGAAACTTCAACAGCCAATAGGATTCCAGATCTAACGTTATACAGAATCTCAGCGAGAGAAATACCAAAAACACCTCATTTATTTTCTCACATCAGCTTCTGACTGCACTGCGAGTCACAGGACATCGAGACTCCGCCGTCTGGGCACGGAGACGGGGAATCGAACCAAACACCGCCACAGCGGAGCAGACGCTAAACCTCTAACCATGACTCATCACGGCAGAGCCGCTGGGTCATGCAGATTACTGAGCTGCAAACAGCTCGTCAAGAAAAGGGAGGAATTTTTACCTTTTGGTTTATTTATTTATCCTCTCTGGTGTAATTAGAAAACTGATCACATGACTCGATTAAAAAAAATCATTAGTGAAACTGTTTGGATGTTTCAAGCCGTATGAACAGAGATGGAAGTGTTTACTCTCTCAGCATCGAGTCTGCAGCTTAAAAAAAAAAAAAAACGACACAAAAGAAAACAGCTGAATGTTTTACATTAGAAGCTCGTGGAACGTTCTCAGGGTTTAGTTGGAGAACCTTCAAGAACCTCAGTATTTTACTGGCGATGGATTAACTGTGTGTAGGTTCCTCACGCTGACTGGTGGAAGGCTCCTGCGAGCTGAACGACGGCGCGTGAAGCGACATCACAGACGAACACCTCACCTGCTGATGTACAGGTGACACACACAGCACTTCCGGGTCACGATCATGTGCTTGTACGACAGCAGCGGATACAACTTCCTGTCCAAGCAGTCGTCCTTATGGAGCAGTCTGAAACACACACAGAGAGAGAGAGAGGGAGAGAGAGAGAGAGAGAGGGAGCGCAACAAATAAGTGAATATTGTGATTTAGAGCTCAATAAAATAATGAGTGATGGAGCTGTGATAATCTTCTGATATCAGAGGGGAAAAAAATAAGTTTAGTGACCGGGACACCAAGTCAAAACAATACGAGATAAAGTCAAAATAATGAGATAGTAACTCATTATTTAAAGATTGTTATTTCAAGATCTCATTTCTTTATTTCAAGATGATCTCATTATTTCAAGATAGTCAAAATGAGATACCATCTTGAAATAATGAGTTAGTTAAAATAACGAGATTTTTTTCGCGGTCCAAATCCTGCGCTCTGATTGGCTGGCGAGCGGGTCTGTATCCTACAGTACGGACCCTGGTTACGGACCTCTGGCGACTCGCTCGTTCACAACAACAAACATAGTAGCAATTTTTGTCAACATTTATCTTTTTTATAAGATTTATTTATAGGATTTTTATCAAAAATCTTATAAATGTTTGCCAGCATTTCTCAGGAGAATAGCATTAATTTTACAGCATGGATAGCGATAACGACAGTGTTCACAGCGAAAGCGAGTTTTACAACCCTGAGGAAGAAGAAATTAAAGAAAACATTTCAGGAGAAAGCTAAAAACCTCTAACTGCTGCTAATGCCGAGCAAAAACATGGCTGAATCCTGAATGACTCCTATTTGTATAAATAGGGGACTACATAGGCGGCAAAATGTAGTTTTTTTCCTGCCATGGAAGTGCACTTGTATACCGAGGAGGAAGCCATTTGCATTACAGCCGTGAATGAGGATTCAAAATGGCGGCTCGGCTCGGTTTTCCCTTTCGGGCGCTCTCTTTTTCTGTTAGAATTTGGTAAAGAAAAAATAAATATATTATTTACCAGCTTAAGGTCGGTCCGTATGGTGAAATACCGTGACCTTGGCCTTGAATACTGACCTCGGCCCAGAGGGCCTCGCTCAGTACTTTCAAGACCTCGGTCACGGTGTTTCACCATACAGACCTCCCAGCTGGTAAATAACATATAAATCTTGAAGTAATGAGAGTTGAAATAACAAGAATCTTGAAATAATGAGTTACTAAAGTCAAAATAAAAAACACTAAAGGGCACATCTTGGGTAAATTCAGGAGCAAGATCAATGTAATTCTCCTAGTTTATATTAAACTTTGGTCAAATATCTGACACGTTTTGCATTTTGTGCAAATGTTTTTACCTTGCGCAATACCAGAAAAATTCAGTTGAAATCAAGCCATTTGAGGCGAATTGGTCCGCCTCTGAAAAAACTTGGCATTTGGATTTCCCGGCAAACACTGATTTTTGTGGCGTCACATGCGGGACGCCTCCCTCTGAATCCTACGTCAGCGCTGGTTTGTTTATGAGAAAACGACCTGGTGGTTTTCTGCAAATTTCTTCAACGTTATCGCGTAATTATTAAAATGGTTAACAGATGCATCGTAGGAGGGTGTAGCAACACCAATCATGATGGGATTAGTACTCATCATTTCCCAAAAGACCGGACAATGAGAGAGAAATGGGAGCGCTTGGTCTACACAGGCTGTGCACTGAAACCGTGCAAAGCTCGCGCAGCCTGCTGGCGCTTCCGCAGGTGACGTCACGAATCTGGATCCAGACTCCCTTGGGATTTTTCCAGATGCGTTTTATTTTATTTTTTCCTGCTGTAGACAGATGGCCTTGTGCAAAATTACCCTTCTGGATGAGTGTGTAAAGGGACATACTTTCATATATAAAAAGAAAGAAAAAAAAATTGGTCCAGAATATGCACTTTAAGTTAAAATAAAACCATAGCGTTTGTGGTTCAGGGTTTCTGGAATTTCGCCCCCTAGTGGAATGATGGATCTTTTTCAATTCCATTAATGTCCACAAATCTGTGTTCTGTTACAGCACAGAGTGATCTGGTGAACTAGATTAGAGCGTTCATCAGGCCGGTCCTGTGTGTGTGTGTGTGTTTAGTGAACTGTGAGCGAGAGGGCGGAGACCTGACGTCGGTGAGGATGAGGACATGTTCACAGTCCCCCTGGTGGCAGTACATGTACGGATATCCCACCTTCACCCTCAGATCACTGAACGTCGCCTCCTCCATCTTCGCAGTTTTAAACTCGGGGAAGTCTCTGCTTTTAGCCCAATCACGCGTCACCCTGCGCGTACACACACACACACACACACCACTGCATTCAGGTCCCACAGGCCACACACGGGTTTAACAACATAAAACGTGTGTGTGTGTGTGCGTCTCTCCATAGCACAGAGCTACACTCTGTAGTTAATACATAAATAAATGAAGTCACAGGAGTGACATTAAAGGGTTTATATATAAAAATTAGACATTTAAAATAAAATTAAAAACACGTCTCTGTGCTTCTCACTGGCTGATATCGCGACACTCGGGGAAGCGCAGGTCGTTGTAAAAAATCCCCTCGAAGTAGAAGAAGGCAGATTTGTAGTGATCCTGAAAACACAGAGGGGGAAAGTTTCATCTCTGAAGCTTGATTGGCTGACAGCAGTACAGGGTGTTTTAATCGTGTGTGTGTGTGTGTGTGTGTGTGTGAGAGAGAGAGACACCAACCTTGCTGATGAACTGAGGCACCATGTCAGGTGTGTTACTGAACTCTCCAAACACCTGCAGGTCGCTCACACAGCAGATGGCGTCTCTGAGCTCCGTGAGCTTCTGTGAGCCCAGAACATGCAGCGTCTGATACGCCCTCACATGCTTAAACTAACACACACCGTTTCATTGGTCAATAGTTTTTATAACATTAAAAACATTATACATTTATAAAAACACACATCCTTCCTTTGGATCGCTTATGAGCCTTTTATCTTTTAAGATTTTCATTTTAATTTCTTCATTTTTTTAAGAAGGTGAATTGTAATTATTACCAATAACTGATTTTTCATACAAGTTTTAACCCCTCTGAACTTTATCCTTTATCTCGTCTCACACTGTATTCTGTAATAATCTTTGTTTTTAAAGTCTCTCTATGAACATTTCTGTTAGAATGTGATTCGTGTCTTACTCGCTGAAACAGGACAGGATAGATAACATGGAAGGTGAGGACAATTTCCCCCTCAGGAACGATGTCCGAGGCATCTTCAGGTCTCCTTCCCAGAGACAGCATTTCCTACAACACAGGACAGAAAGTTTAAACTCTCACACACTCCTACAAACCCCACACACACTTGGGGAATAAACCAGTGGTGTGCAACTTTATATTTACTGACAAGGCATGGGGTGCCAAAACTTTGTGCAGCACAACAGATGCATTACAGTCAGTACATCTTCAGTTATAAGGTGATGTGTGTGAGAGGTGGAGAGATTAGATTATTTGATGTGGCCTAACAAAACCACGATGTAAGCAGAGGATATAAAGAGCAGAGTTGCTCCAAGCTTCCACTACGCCACGTCATCACATACGTCACTTCCGCAGGAGGCGCGTCTGGTATTTTAATAAAAATGTATTTTTCTAGAACACTAGTTGGTCTCTGAAAATAAATGTTTAACTGTTGAAATCTACAAATACTTTTACTTAACATAAGTTTAAGAGTATATTTGCTGGAGGATCCCTTTAAAGGAACAGTCCACCGTACTTCCATAATGAAATATGCTCTTATCTGAATTGAGACGAGCTGCTCCGTACCTCTCCGAGCTTTTCGCGACCTCCCAGTCAGTCAGACGCAGTCAGACGCGCTGTCACTCCTGTTAGCAATGTAGCTAGGCTCAGTATGGCCAATGGTATTTTTTGGGGCTGTAGTTAGATGTGACCAAACTCTTCTGCGTTTTTCCTCTTTACATAGGTTTATATGAGCAGTGATATGAAACAAGTTCAGTTACACAAATTGAAACGTGGCGATTTTCTATGCTATGGAAAGTGCGCACTATAATGAGAGGCGTACTAACACCTTCTGCGCGCTTCGACAGCACATTGATATCTGAGCTCCGTATCAATGCGCTGCTGAAGCGCGCAGAAGGTGTTAGTACGCCTGTCATTATAGTGCGCACTTTCCATAGCATAGAAAATCGCCACGTTTCAATTTGTGTAACTGAACTGGTTTCATATCACTGCTCATATAAACCTATGTAAAGAGGAAAAACGCAGAAGAGTTTGGTCACATCTAACTACAGCCCCAAAAAATACCATTGGCCATACTGAGCCTAGCTACATTGCTAACAGGAGTGACAGCACGTCTGACTGACTGGGAGGTCGCGCAAAGCTCGGAGCAGCTCGTCTCAATTCAGGTAAGAGCATATTTCATTATGGAAATACGGTGGACTGTTCCTTTAAGGAGCAGAAGGTTAATAGCTGCAGTTCCTGTTTGACCACCAGGTGTCACTAAAGTGCACCGTGTAGTCAATACATGTATGGCCCTTTTCCACTACTCTTTTTCAGCTCACTTCAGCTCGCTTCAGCTCACTTCAGCCCGACACGGCTCACGTTTCGACTACCAAAAACCAGCACGACTCCGCTCACTTCAGCCCTGCTTAGCCCCTAAAACTCGCACCGTTTTGGAGTGGGGCTGAAGCGAGCCAAGCCGTGCCGAGTGAGGCTGGGGGCGTGAGCAGACACTCCCCTGTGCACTGATTGGTGAGGAGGAGTGTCCTCACATGCCCACACACGCCCCGCGAGCGCGCTGGGATCTGTAAACACCGCAAACCCGGAAGGAGAATAATTACGAATTACGAGAATTTCTGAAGCCTTATGCGCCTCGCCTCATCTATACGCTCTTGCCAGTATCTGTCTGCGTTGTCGGTGACAACAAGCCACAGCACCAAGACCAGCAACACTAACGACTCCATGTCCTCCATGTTTATTGTTTACTATTCGGGTCGTGAGACTACCGCTTAAAAGATCACTGATGTCACTGTTTGCGCTGCTTAACGACATCACGTGACGTCCACCCACTTTCGCTAACTCCACCCAATGTGTCCACCCACTTCCAGCCAGCACGGTTCAGCGCGGTTGTAGTCGAAATGCAACTCCAACAGCCCCGCTCAGCTCGACTCAGCACGGCACGGCTCAGCCGCGTTTGTAGTGGAAAAGCGGCATTAGGTGGCATTTTCTCTACATTTAAACTGCAGCTCAGTGTTTTACAGTGTGAACTTAAAAAAAGGAAAACAGTGAAACAAAAGGAAGTCAGAAAAATAAAACTGAGGGAAATTAATAATGCAATCAATAATAAGACAGAAAAACAAAAATATTAACATGTTTAAATAAAATGTCCATACAAATAAAATTAAACGGTATTAATTAGAATATAAAAGTAAATTTTTAATGAAATGTATACGTTTTAACCCCTTTTTTTTTTTTAATCTATGATGGAACCTAAAAATAAAACCCTGCTTCAGTGCTGCTTTAAACTTTCATTGTGGACAATAGAGAAAGCTAAAGCATGATTTGAAACAGTTTATCGGGTAATCAGTGACATGGAGGCGCTAAAAAATTAAGAACTTTAAAAACTAATAAGATTTTATGGCGGCGGCACGGTGGTGTAGTGGTTAGCGCTGTCGCCTCACAGCAAGAAGGTCCTGGGTTCGAGCCCCGGGGCCGGCGAGGGCCTTTCTGTGTGGAGTTTGCATGTTCTCCCCGTGTCCGCGTGGGTTTCCTCCGGGTGCTCCGGTTTCCCCCACAGTCCAAAGACATGCAGGTTAGGTTAACTGGTGACTCTAAATTGAGCGTAGGTGTGAATGTGAGTGTGAATGGTTGTCTGTGTCTATGTGTCAGCCCTGTGATGACCTGGCGACTTGTCCAGGGTGTACCCCGCCTTTCACCCGTAGTCAGCTGGGATAGGCTCCAGCTCGCCTGCGACCCTGTAGAAGGATAAAGCGGCTAGAGATAATGAGATGAGAAGATTTTATGGCTAATTCTAAAGCAAAAAGGCAACCTGTGGAGTGACACCATAGCTGCTCTAATACAATCTTATTTTCTTTCTTTTTTTATAATTTTTTTTTTATTGGAGACCGGCATTATCAAATACAAAGTACAAAGCTGTGTTCCACAGCCATTTCTCCCCCTTTTTTTTTTAACCCCCTTATGCAGTATTAGAACAGAGAAATAGAAAGAAAACACCCCCCACCCACCCCGAACTCTCCCAAAGAGAAAAAAATTAAGAAAAACAAAACGTACAAAGAACTAAATAAAATAAACAGAACGGACACAAAAATAAACAGCATAAAATAAAATAGGAAGGGAGATTAAATTAAATGGATGCTCAAAGTGCTCACCACAAAGAATAAATGCATCAGGTCAGTTGGGGTCCAGAGAGGAAAGGGTATTTGCATGCGCAATAAAAGGTTGCCACCTTTTATAAAAATTGGCTATTGAACCTCTTAAGGAATATTTCACTTTTTCTAAATGACAGAAAAAAAGACATTAAATCACTTAACCAGGATGCAGTAGAGGGTGGATTTGGGTTTTTCCACTGTAGCAGGATGTGTCTGCGGGCTATGAGCGAGGCAAAAGCCACAACATCAGAAACAATCTTATTTTCCAGTGCACTTTATTATTCTCCCTGCTGCATTAGGCACAAGGGCGGGTTCGTTTACTGTAGTACTAGGAAACTGTGAACATTATTATTATTATTATTATTATTATTATTATTCAGGATAATTATTTTCCACTTAAACCATTTGCATTTTCTTTAAAATTTTAAAAGGTTTTCTGTCTCTGAATATTTGAAACTGACCTTCAGTGTAAATCTGTTAGAATAATAAGTGTTTAGTTTTGGGTTTTTTGCTTAAAAATGTTGCTTCAAATATCCTTAAGGTGTTAGGAGTTAAAATAAACCAGCAATCAATCAAAAAATAAATAAAAGTGCAATGAGCATAATCAAGAGACAATAGCATTACAATGTATACCAATAATTTATTTGGTTTATTTACCTAATTACATTTCCACGTTCATATTAATAAAATGTACCTCATGTAATACCTGGAAGTTCATTTTCCAGCTCATGTATGTGATGTTACACTGTTTTGTCCACTAGAGGGAGACAAACTAGTGAAATTGAAGCTCATTCACAACCACGAAGATAAAATTCTGTCTCCATCATGGCGTAAACGTGTAAAATACTTTATATTCCTAAGTTTCACATTTGCATTTCGATTTTAATAAACGTAAACAAAATGGAGGTTTTACATCTGGAAATCAGTTTACAGCTCCTGTAGAGGATGTGCTTTATGCTATACCTGTTTTTGCCCACTAGAGGGAGACAAACTAGTGAGATTAGAGCACACTGATTCTCAGTAAAGGACACCTCAGCCTGCAGACCTGCACCATGGTGTAAATTTCCCCGAGGGTCGTTCAGTCTGGGGTTTAATTTGCTTTGTGGGTGTGGCTAGTTGAGATTTGAATCATTTGGGGGTTTTTAATCAATCACTCACTTGTGTTACACTGAACCCCACTCACCATCTCGTTGGCGTACACATCCTGTCGTCCCACCCCGTCTCGTACGAGAGTCTTCTTATAGTCCAGTCTCCTCTTCCTCAGCCTGAGGACAGAAGGGAAATAAAACCAGCTGGATCTGGTCTCAGGCACAGCACATCAACACACTGAGAAAATATTTCACCTATAATGAAGAATGTTTCATTCCAATTACGGCTGTGTTCAGTCTGGGGGCAACGCAGGACTGTACCACCGAGAGCAGGAAATGGGGGGTGATGTTTTAGAGACTCATACAAAATATTTTATTTCTTTTTCATTTAACATCTCAGAACATTCATGATTTCATCAGTACTGTTTAAGTATTTAAGTGTATTATTGATTTATTATTATAATATCCATCATTCAAAGGTGCACAAATAACCTGGAGATTAAAAAACATCATCAAATATGAGGATTTAATCCATGACCTCAGCATGAGAGTCTGATGAAGCGGCAGAGAAACCGGTTTAGGAACGTGATCCCCGGTGTGAATGCACGCGCGTGCGCATGTGTGCAGACATGCCTCCCGTCAGTCTCTACCGTACCACTGTCACTCCTGGGGGCGGAGCTTCATTAACATGGGCGGGAATTCTCAAGGGGTTTAAAAAATAAATAAATCATTCAAATGTCGAATCCAGCTACTGAACTGTTAAAGATGTAGGCTAATCATAACTAAAGCACCATTAAATATTTACATAATTAAATTTTACACATACAATTTTTTTCTTTAAACTAATGTGAAAAAAGTACGCTATATTCTATTCTGACCTTTTACCCCGACACCTGAGGCCGATCGGATCTCACTGTATATGTAAAGTGCTCAGATCGGATATTTTTCACATCCTAACAGGATCACGATCAAACTAAATCGGATTTCTGCTCATTTGACTCGAATCTATTCTGGTTCAATTCCTCCTCATCACCCTCCTCCTCACCCTCCTCAGGTGAAGGTTCTCTTTAAGCTCGAATCATTCAGTGGAGTTTACAGTTAATAAATTCATACCTGTGCTTTACTACAGGAAGTGGAGAGGCACTTGGGGTTTTTAATAATTTTATAATAAATACTGTCTTTACTTTCCACCAGCTTGTGTGTTTTTAAAAAAGTTTCATTAATATCATGATATATTTAGACTCCGATCATAATCCGGAACATTTCACTCTCACAGCTCTACAGTAAAGCCGCGAGTCGTGAACCTACAGGAGTCACAGTGTACAGGCTCAGTGTGAAAGCTGCTGCTCTGGTGGTGTGATTTTACTTTAACGTGGCGAGCTGAGGGTCTGCAGGAACCACGTCGGGATCAGGAGCTTCATCCTCAGCGTGACAGCGAAGAGAATCAGGGCTGAAACACACACACACAGACACACACAGCATTAAAACACACTAACTACAGCTCAGTCCCGAGTCCCTCTTTCAGCTCCAGGATACAGAATACAGGCTTCAACTCTAATTTAGTGCACTACATGTTAAAGGGAGCGAGTGGTTTGGGATTCAGCTCCAGGTTCCCTACACACTGAGCATTACTTTTATTTATCTGTATTAAACACTGCCTTCTGTCACCCGTGTAGTGTACTTTATTCCAGTTTAGGACTCAAACATTACAAACACTAGTGCTTTACACACTCAATAAGGACCTACTGCTGTTATAAAATGTCTTTAGTGCCCTAGATAGTGCACTATTTTATCCAAAAGGGAATAATTTAGGTTTGATTCATTCAATGACCAACTCTCTACAAGAGCAGTGTTTCGAATTACAACACTTCCTTCTACACCTCTTACATTACAGGACACGGAATTACTCAAGCAAAGAGAATCCCAAAATTAAACTGCAGTGCATCTAGTGCGCTTTTAGAGTAGGGAATTGAATCAATCATACACGAGTCCCGAGTGGACAAACAGTGCACTACTTAGGGCACTAAAGCCAAGAGACAGTGTGAGAGCATTATTACTCCCTAACCAGTGAAGTTATTTAGGTAAACTGAATCCCAAATCAGGACCTAGTGCCCTTGTATAAAGAGAAAGAATCACAAATGGCTCTCTTTAGGATTTACACTGGACAGAGTGAAACTGTAAGTGCCTCTCTACTGGACAGGAATCATTTTGCACGCCCTAATTAGTGCACGATGAATACGGATTTGAATATTGCCTTCCTTCTCTTGTGTAGTACATTTTATCCTAATTTACATGACTTTAAATAATTCTCAGTCCTGAAATAACTGTTATATACACTCAATAGTGCCGAATCAACCCTAAATCTTTCCCTACAGGACAAATAGTGCACTACTTAGGGCACTAAAGATATACTTTTAGAAACACAGTAAATGTAAAAAGCACTAAGTAGACTATAGGGTGCAGTTTGTATGTCCTAAGTTATGATAAAGTGCACTTTTAAAGATTAGAGAGGCCAGTAGATCATACTCTATTATCATGCAGGAAGTTGGGTTATAAATGTCTCTCTTTAGTGGGCGGCACGGTGGTGTAGTGGTTAGCGCTGTCGCCTCACAGCAAGAAGGTCCGGGTTCGAGCCCCGTGGCCGGCGAGGGCCTTTCTGTGTGGAGTTTGCATGTTCTCCCCGTGTCCGCGTGGGTTTCCTCCGGGTGCTCCGGTTTCCCCCACAGTCCAAAGACATGCAGGTTAGGTTAACTGGTGACTCTAAGGCTACATCCACACGACAACGAGATTTTTTTTTTTTAATAATCACGTCCACATGGGCAACGGATCAGTTACATTTCAGGTCCATATGACAACGCAACGCTTGCTGAAAACGATGCAATACACATGCCACACCTCTACGTGCGCTGTAAGACAGTCCCCATCGGAGACACCAGAACAATAGAAGTAGACGCATGCGCATAAACCCCTTCTTCTGTAGCATCAGCCACATAAAGTTTTGATGATTAATCAGTAGCGTAAAACGAAAGACGCGGAAAGAGGAATGAATGGGGGTAGATAGAAGCCGGTACACCAACATTCTGATATCCTACAGAATTCTTTAATGGTCCGGAATAAATTGAATGCTACACATTGATGGATTACTTTGTTCTTCTACGCCCTTTTTGAGGAATATATTGTTGGACTTAAACCAACATCTGAAGAGGTGAGATCGCTCCTTTTTTTTCCTATTTTTGCTGGCGGGATTGGTTTTGTTTTTGGAAAGCGCACGGGCGGTGCGCGGTTTTGGTTACTGCTTCCGCAGTGTTTGGACTAGTTATAGGATTTGTTGACAACTCGCATCGAGTTCGTTACGCTTCTACCCGGCATGAAGCACTGACAGTCATGTGGTTGTGACGTCATCGTAAACAAATCCGTTCTACTCATCCAGACGACTTCGCAACGGTGCCGTTGCCAGATTTTTCCACTCTGGGACCCGTTCTCAAAAGATTTCGTTTTGGGGCACCCAAAACGCCGGTGCCGTGTGGACGCCAGGCTGAAATGATAAACAATTTTATCAGATTCACCTGAATCCGTTGCCGTGTGGACAGGGCCTAAATTGACCGTAAGTGTGAATGTGAGTGTGAACGGTTGTCTGTGTCTATGTGTCAGCCCTGTGATGACCTGGCGACTTGTCCAGGGTGAACCCCGCCTTTCACCCGTAGTCAGCTGGGATAGGATCCAGCTCGCCTGCGACCCTGTAGAACAGGATAAAGCGGCTACAGATAATGAGATGAGATGTCTCTCTTTAGGATTCACACTAGATAGGGTGAACCTCAAGTGCGCCGACCATTCTGAAATAATTTCCCTAGTTAGAGCAAATGCTTTTTATTTTCCACAGGCACCTACTCCTTTTAAAAGCGTTCAAAGCCCCAAGTAGTGCACTATTTGTCCACTATGAACACACGTAGGTTTGATCCAGTGCCCTACTTTCTACAAGTGCACTACTTGGTGGGTAGTAATTACTCCTACACCCTACCTAGTGTTTTTTCACAACAGATACAGAAGGACATGTTCAAGACTGCCATCTTAATTTCAGCTCCAGTTCAGAATATTGTACAGTTTAAAGAGGTGATCAGGTGTATACAGGAGAAGAGCACTGTATTTTGTGCACTGCTGAGATACCTGTAACCAGTGCAGTGGATTAAAGCTTGAGATTGAGCTTATATTCTTTTTACTGGTGCACTATTAGCAGGGTGCTACACTACAGAGAGGTTATTTAGGAGGCACTGAGTTCGGGCAGGAGTCAGAAACCTAAAGCGGAAGTTTACCTGCAGATACTTTTAAGCTCCTCCAGCGTTTCCGGTGTGATTCCCATCTCCTCTATAAACTGCGCATCCTGTATTTCACCGGAAGTCTGGTTAAAAGAGTAATCTTCCGGTTTCAGGACCCTTAGCCATAAATCTCTAAAGCTACCGAGGTGAACCGGTTTGGAGTTCACTCCGACATGCTCATACACCGGCACGTTCTCGTCCTCTGTGTTCGTGTTGCCGCCTTCATCCATGTTTACTTCCTTCTCCTGGCGCGTCACACATACGTCATCAAAAAGCGACTGATCGCTGCGTCATCGCTGGTGTTTTTAAACGTTAACATTTTTAATTTTTTTAAATATCAAATTGAATATAACATTCAAATTCTAAACTTAATAATATATTTAAATTCTATTTTTTTGTATAATTGTATATATGAACATATCAATAATTTAGCACTTCTTATTGTTCGTAAACCTTAATGGATGAATATGTAATTCAGCTTTGTGCTGTGATTTATTTGTCAGTAAAATAAACTACTAAAAATTACACTTAAATATTACACATTGCCTGAAATAATGTATAAAGCATTCAATATATATATATATATATATATATATATATATATATATATATATATAAACCCACTCGTATTTAGGTCCCTACGTCATCAGATCGCGACTGATCACTGTGTCACTGCTGATGTGAAATGTAGATAAGAATAAATCCCTTCACAATTGGAGATCTTCCAAATCCATAGGTATAGATTTATTTTCCTTCCAGAATATTCAGATGGGTGTGATTCTGCAAAATAAGAACGTTGAGTTTCTAGTGAATAATCTCATTATAGTTACTAAATGTTACATACACAAATGTGGATCTAGAAAGTGCTCTCCATCATGGTCTGTACTTAAACAGGAATTATCTTTATTTCGCAAATGTCTCAAGAAAATTAACAATGCCCAGACTAATAACGTATGCTCACTTATATTGTCATATCAGTTGTGCTAACCCCTTGTTACATTTGTTTTCTTTTATTTATTTTTCTTTGTCTTACATACCTTTAATCCACTCATTAGAGGAGGTGGGATTTTGGTTTTTGATAGAATTGATAAATGTATTGTAATGAGTTTGTCATTGCATTTTATTCTTTTGTTTCAATAAAAAAAAGTTTTAGTTTAAAAAATGTAAATAATAATAATGTATACTTTAATGTCACACATTGCCTGATTTAGTGTATAAAAGTCAGCTCAAAGGTTTCATATTTCTCATCTCATCTCATTATCTGTAGCCGCTTTATCCTGTCCTACAGGGTCGCAGGCAAGCTGGAGCCTATCCCAGCTGACTACGGGTGAAAGACGGGGTTCACCCTGGACAAGTCGCCAGGTCATCACAGGGCTGACACATAGACACAGACACCCATTCACACTCACATTCACACCTACGCTCAATTTAGAGTCACCAGTTAACCTAACCTGCATGTCTTTGGACTGTGGGGGAAACCGGAGCACCCGGAGGAAACCCACGCGGACACGGGGAGAACATGCAAACTCCACACAGAAAGGCCCTCGCCGGCCACGGGGCTCAAACACAGACCTTCTTGCTGTGAGGCGACAGCGCTAACCACTAGACCACCATGCCGCCCCGGTTTCATATTTAAAAACACTAATTTAAACTTTACACATTAAGTAGTCTATTTAATTAAATTTAACCTATTCGTGTAGTTAACACTAATGCTAACATCCTCATTCTCTGCCTCAGTGTATAATGGAACATTTATTTTTACAAAAGCCTCCATATACTGATCTTATCATATAAAAATGTCATATATGTACAGATTTGTATATCACATAAAATCTAGATAAGCAACAATCCAGAATACTGTAGTGCAAAATCAATGTGTAGCACAAGTATTATTAAATATATTTAGGTTTTGGTTTTTTTTAAGGTATTAGGAAAACTGCCATCTCTCATTACGTCTTTTCACACTTAGGCGGTCTAAGATTCTTTCGGCTCTGTAACTATAACATTCAAAAAATCCCAGTTAAACTTTCCACCTTCCATCAACAGGTTCTTTTGGCATGGGCCCTGCTTTAAAGCACAACTTCTCTCCACAGAGATGTTCTATCTGGAACAACTCCAGTACTCTATATAAGAACAAGTCATTATTTTATGATAAATGGTTCAACAATGGTATTATACTTTTTACTTTATACAATTATACTTTAATTTTTATTTTTATTTTTTATATCTTTATCTATTTATATTTCTCCTTCTATTTATGATGTGGTTGTCCTGTCTTACTGTTATGTGTTGTATGTATGGTCAGGTGGCGTTCAATTTCCCCCTTGGGGATTAATAAAGTTCCTCAATCAATCAATCAATCAATCAATCAATACTTGTTAGTCAGCTCTTTAATAAAGAAGGGCTACTATACAGCTATTCAGAATTTCTCGCAAGGTATAAGATACCAATAAGTCCAAAAGAATTTTCTGTCATCTTTGGTGCTGTTCCTTCTGGCTTTTGCATGTTCTTCAGGACAGTTGATGTCTCTGTGCCTTTGGCAGCGTCACCCCCAGATCCAACTCCACTTCCTTTCGGTGAAATTTATTTCTCCTTCAATAAAGGTTCGGACTCTAAAATTAGGTCTTTGTTTCAGGTTGGTTTAGTCTCTATCCCCTCAGCAACGTTCTACTGGAGTAAGTTTGTTAGCAATATAGACTTGCAAAAAGTCTGGTCCTTACCCCAACAAATAAAACTAAAGCGGTCTCATTCAAGTTGCTCCATAGATTTTATCCCACAAAAGTGTTTTTACATTGTTTTAAGTGTGACATCGAGGTGAATTGTTCTTTTTGTGAACTGCGCCTGAAACTGTCTCTCATTTATTTTGGTCTTTTGAATTTACCCATAAACTTTGGACAGACATTAACTCTTTTATTGTTAACAATGTTTTCTCTGCACGGTGGTGTAGTGGTTAGCGCTGTCGCCTCACAGCAAGAAGGTCCGGGTTCGAGCCCCGTGGCCGGCGAGGGCCTTTCTGTGCGGAGTTTGCATGTTCTCCCCGTGTCCGCGTGGGTTTCCTCCGGGTGCTCCGGTTTCCCCCACAGTCCAAAGACATGCAGGTTAGGTTAACTGGTGACTCTAAATTGAGCGTAGGTGTGAATGTGAGTGTGAATGGTTGTCTGTGTCTATGTGTCAGCCCTGTGATGACCTGGCGACTTGTCCAGGGTGTACCCCGCCTTTCGCCCGTAGTCAGCTGGGATAGGATCCAGCTTGCCTGCGACCCTGTAGAACAGGATAAAGCGGCTACAGATAATGAGATGAGATGTTTTCTCTGACTTTATTCTTTATTATAGAAATGTCATATTTGGTTATTATGATCACAGTAATAAAGATGATAATGCATTTTTCCTCATCATTCTGATCTCACTTCTTGCCAAATTTCACATTCATAAATGCAAATTCTCAACCAAGAAGCCTCATTTCTTGGTGCTCAGGACAGAAACAGAGCAGGACACTGCAGCAATTTCCCCTGTACAAAACAAAAAAGCAGCTAAAACAATTAATATATGCACTATGTTTAATGTCTTTACTTGATTGTTTTTTTTATCCAGTAACCTTGCGTTCACTGTTTTATTTTTTGTATTATTAGTATGTGTTTATGTATTTATTTTATTTTTTTTCTTCATTTCATCTAATTTGTCCCTTTTGTGAATGATTTTTAACTTTTGCTTTTGAATGTAAGTGATTTCATGTCTGTTTTTTTTTTTATTAATGTTTATTGATTGTTTGAAATAAAAGTTGTTTAAAAACAATTAGGAAAGCTGCCATATATTTATGGGATTACACAGACTGTAAATTAATTACTTAGTGAACAATGTGCTTTCTACCGTTTGTGTTTATTTTACTTTTAATAATAATTGCAATATATGACCAATTATGACACACACACATACATATATATATATATATATATATATATATATATATATATATATATATATATAGATATAAACGCTTTGGGATTAATATGATGATGAAATATTAATATTGCAGTGAACACATGTATCTGAAAAAGATCTCGTGTTTTTACCGATTTAACGATATTTTCGAGTCTGATACTAAAATCTCCGTATCATCTTTATAATATTGATCTTTTTTTAATCACAAATGTTTATTGATTATATTTTAATAGCTTGTCAAAATTCAATTGAATGGCGAATCTACGAGACGAAAGTGCTAACACTGATGCTCAGATTATGCAACGCAAGTTTCAGTTGAGCCGAAAAGGTTTTTTGGTTTTTTTTTCCCCGCACCCGTTTTGAAGAAAGCCCGCCTCCTGGACTGGGATTAGCCAAAAATTGAGTCATGATAGAATTGTCCAATCGAAGTGCTGCTTGTGAGCACGAGCTGCTTGTGCAGGAGGCGGGATTTGGTGGAAGAGAGGTATGGATAAAAAAAAAATTAACGTCAACTGTAGAGAGAGGGGGGGAATCATGGAAGGCAACAGAGACGAAGCGGAAAAATGCATCAATATCGCGACGAAGGCCCTCGAAGCAGGAGACAAGGAAAAGGCCATAAAATTCCTGAACAAAGCGGAGAAATTATTCCCGACTGACAAAGCGAAAGGTAATGTGGAAGGGTTTTATCTGTACTGACGTTTGTTGAAGCGCTGAGTTGAGCTGCGTTAAACGGAAGCCCTCGGCTTGGCTGTGTCCCAAATGACACCTTGATCCCTGTACAAGGGCGCTACCTAGTGAATGTGGTTAACGCTTAATTACACAACACCAAGTGTTCTAGATGTTTAACACGGAGTCGTTTGGTATTCAGCCGTAGAGTGGAACTGCCTTTCATCATCACATTACACTGAAATTTGCGTAAAATTTTATGCTTAATTTAATTTTATTTCTTTTTTAAAGTGAGACATGTTTATAAACTTAGATATGTCGAAAACTATACTCGTTATTTTCCGCTGCGGTTGAGCTAGCTTAGCTGTGCTAGCTCAGTTAGCAGGGTGAACTGGCCGGTGAGGAGCTGAGCAGTGTTGAGCTTCTGGAATAAATTAATAAACACTTCTTTATAAAAGTGTTGTTCCTGAAGCACTCTGTGAGGAAGGGAACCGTGTGCGAGCTTGTGCGTGTCACTGAGGAGAATTATAATCACATTTAACACAAATATCAGGGGTTTAATAGAAATATATACCAACATATCAAATATAAATAAAATAATGTAATATAATTATACATAAATGATTAATGTCGTGTGATGAGGAAATAATAATAATCATAGAAACGAAAATAATAATGTACTGATGTCATATAATAATAATAATAATAACTTAAGTATATAAGTGAATATTAAAATGTAAACAGAATTGTTAGAATTATGTTTTTGTCCACCTTTTGCAGTTTAATCTCTGTCAAGAGAAGCGTGTCCTTTTTAATTAAATTTAAATTTATTTTCTGACTGAGAGATTAACATCACAATATTTAGTTTCTCTCAGAAAGTATTTATTATTATTATTATTATTATTAGCAGCAACTTTATTACTGAGCAAAACTTAATCTTTCTCACCTGTCGGTTGTTTTCCAGTCACCAGGAACGTGATGTGTCAGGAATAAACTCTGTGTTGTGCTGTTACAGGAAACTAATCAACGCTGGACTGGTGTCATAGAGACACACCCCTATTATTATTATTATTATTATTATTATTATTATTATTCACACAGGGGCGGCACGGTGGCGTAGTGGTTAGCACTGTCGCCTCACAGCAAGAAGGTCCTGGGTTCGTGGCCGGCGAGGGCCTTTCTGTGCGGAGTTTGCATGTTCTCCCCGTGTCCGCGTGGGTTTCCTCCGGGTGCTCCGGTTTCCCCCACAGTCCAAAGACATGCAGGTTAGGTTAACTGGTGACTCTAAATTGAGCGTAGGTGTGAATGTGAGTGTGAATGGTTGTCTGTGTCTATGTGTCAGCCCTGTGATGACCTGGCAACTTGTCCAGGGTGAACCCCGCCTTTCGCCCGTAGTCAGCTGGGATAGGCTCCAGCTCGCCTGTGACCCTGTAGAACAGGATAAAGCGGCTACAGATAATGAGATTAGATTATTCACACACTCGGTGTGTATCTTGGGCACATCTGGAATATATTTAAAATCACCATTTGCTCTACGGCACGTCAGAGTCCAATCATGGGGTGGCATGGTGGTGTAGTGGTTAGCACGGTCGCCTCACAGCAAGAAGGTTCCGGGTTCGAACCCAGCGGCCAGCGAGGGCCTTTCTGTGTGGAGTTTGCATGTTCTCCCCGTGTCTGCGTGGGTTTCCTCCGGGTGCTCTGGTTTCCCCCACAGTCCAAAGACATGCAGTTAGGTTGACGTGGGGCGGCCTTGGGCTGAGGTGCCCTTGAGCGAGGCACCGAACCCCTGACTGCTCCCCGGGCGCTGTAGTGTGGCTGCCCACTGCTCTGGGTGTGTGTGTGTGTGTTCACTGCTTCAGATGGGTTAAATGCAGAGGATGAATTTCACTGTGCTTGAAGTGTGCATGTGACAAATAAAGGTTTCTTCTTAATCATCTGCATCCTTCAGGTCTCTGAGTCAGACTGTAGAACGTTTCTCACAGTGATGTTAAACGCCGATGAGCTCTGGGTCTCTGTGAAAACTCTGCACTGTCGTCGTGATCCGAGTCTCAAATCCAAAACTCTGACCTTACATTCAAGAGTCTTTACTGATCCAGAAAATCAGGACACGGAACGGAGCTTTCGGTCGGTTTGAAGGCGACACGAGCGGTTTTTAAAACTCCAACGCTCCCTTTAACAGGAACTGGTGAGTGTTGGTGCTCAATAATCAACTGTACAGTAGTGTGTAGGGGTGGGATTCGACACACAGTGTGAGTTTGATTAACAGAGGAAGATGATGGACAGGGGAATGTTAATCTGTTAAAGGGGTGGGGTTCAACAAATGAGGAGTTTCTCACGATCCAGTTTGTAATTTAAGTGCCGCCCTTCGTTTAGGACTCTGGATTCGATTATTCTATAATTAAATAACTAGTTTGTCTTATTCAGTGTTTTTTCTTTCTGTTCATCCAAATCTCCAGAACATGTGACATTTCCACAGCACTACAGCTCTGTGCTTCAGACCCAGCTGTGAGTTAGCGAGTGAGTTTTATCACGTGTTTTCTTTCCTGTCTGACGTTTCAGTTTTGTCCCCGAGTCGATGAAAAAGGCATGAGAGGAAGCAGAGAGAGATTTCAGCAGCAGGACTGACCACAAGCCTGTAATGGAGGCTGAACAGACAGTGCTTTAGCTAATCCACACACAAACCAAGCAGCTCTGTTTATACTCCGTGGTCTGCTGTTTGACGCCGGTTACAGAGGAAACGTCAGCGTGAGACTGGACTGAGCCCGAGTTCTGTAAGCCGAGCTGTAGTTGTTAATCTTAAAGTCACTTTCGTTTTCACTCTGAGTGAGGAATCCTGATCGTGTGTGTGATAAGTGGTGACCAGTAGACGTTCGTTGGAAGCTACAGGTTTATGATCTTTCTGGGAGCTGTGGAGATTAAAGCCGTAACGTCTCCACCGCACACCGCTCTTTTATCAGCAGCTGTAGTGACGCTGTTTACTGCACAACACCACGAGATCTGAAACATTAATAAACCACATACAGTGAGCTGAATAACACCTGAGGATGGTCAGGCAGGCGTGTAACCCTCAGGCTTTCACACAATACGAGGCATAACGCAGCTGATGCAACGGAACCTGATGAGGTACAATACCGTTTCAGTTCATATTCAGTAACTAATGATACAACTTCATCTGATACGATTCGATTCTGAGATTCTTTCAGTATCTGATAAAACTGCTGAATCTGCTACGGTCCGATTTAAATTCTCGAAGCAACAAATCGATATTTGATGATTATGATTCATAAGGCAATGATTCAGTATTGGATGATTCTCTGAATCTAATACAGAATGATTCAATTTTGATTCAGTAGGCCGTGATTGGACGTTAGATGAGCGCATGAATCTGCTAATGTCGAATCATTACCTGTTGAATCGTATTGTTGATCTACAATATGATTTTAATTTTGATTCATTTGGCAGTGATTTGATAACTGGTGATGCAGCTTAATCTGATGCGCTTTGATTAGATTAATTCAGTGTCTGATAATACTCCTGAACCTGCTATGATACAACTAGATTTTGATTTATTTTGATAATTTATGACCTCACTGAATCTATTACGGTATGATTTCAATTCTTAAAGGAACAGTCCACTGTACTTCCATAATGAAATATGCTCTTACCTAAATTGAGACGAGCTGCTCCGTACCTCTCCGAGCTTTGCGCGACCTCCCAGTCAGTCAGACGCAGTCAGACGTGCTGTCACTCCTGTTAGCAATGTAGCTAGGCTCAGCATGGCCAATGGTATTTTTTGGGGCTGTAGTTAGATGCGACCAAACTCTTCCGCGTTTTTCCTGTTTACATAGGTTTATATGAGCAGTGATATGAAACAAGTTCAGTTACACAAATTGAAACGTGGCGATTTTCTATGCTATGGAAAGTGCGCACTATAATGACAGGCGTACTAACACCTTCTGCGCGCTTCGGCAGCGCATTGATACGGAGCTCAGATATCAATGCGCTGCCGAAGCGCGCAGAAGGTGTTCGTATGCCTGTCATTATAGTGCGCACTTTCCATAGCATAGAAGATCGCCACGTTTCAATTTGTGTAACTGAACTTGTTTCATGTCACTGGTCATATAAACCTATGTAAACAGGAAAAACGCGGAAGAGTTTGGTCGCATCTAACTACAGCCCCAAAAAATACCATTGGCCATGCTGAGCCTAGCTACATTGCTAACAGGAGTGACAGCGCGTCTGACTGCGTCTGACTGACTGGGAGGTCGCGCAAAGCTCAGATAGGTACGGAGCAGCTCATCTCAACTCAGATAAGAGCATATTTCATTATGGAAATACAGTGGACTGTTCCTTTAAGGTAATGAGTCGATATTTGATGATGATGATCGAATCTGGTATGATTATGATTCATATGGCCCTGATGCAGTATTGGTTGATGCTCACTCTGCTCCGATACAATGCAATTCAATTTTGATTCATGAGGAAACGATTTGATATTGGATGATGCTCTGAATCTGATACAGCACGATTCAGTTTTGATTCGTAAGGCAAAGATTCAACATGAGCAGGTTCACGGCATCATCTCATACCGAATCATTGTCTTATTGTAGAAGATCTACAGTATGATTCGGGTTTGATTTATAAAGGAATGATTCAGTAATTGGCGATACAATTTAATGTGATACACTTCGATTAGCTTCATTCAGTGTTTGAGAACACTCCTGAATCTGCTACGATATGATTCAATTTTAATTCATTTGATAATTCGTCATATCACTGAATCTGCTACAGTAAGATTTAAGTTCTTCAGGCAACGAGTCGATATTTGATGATTATATAGAATCTGCTACGATACGATATGATTCAGTTATGATTCATATGGCAATGATTCAATATTGGATGAGGCCCTGAATCTGCTAGGATGTAATACGATTCATCAGGCAGAGATTCAACAGTAGCAGATTCAGGGCATCATCTAATGTTGAATCGTCGCCTTACAAATCAAAACGGAATCATTTTGTAGGAGATTCAGGGCGTCATCTACAATACGATTCAGTACTGATTCATAAGGCAATGATTGGATAATTAACGATCTCCCTAAATCTGCTTCAGTCTGATGTGATTTAGTTTCCTCTGAGTGATCCGTGACTGTTCAGAGTCTGGGTTCGGCTCGTTAATTTTCGACTAACGATGACGTAGAGCAGGATGTTTTAAACGGATCAGAGTTATGGTCATCCTGCTCACCTGTTAAATCATTTACACGTGAGATTAGGTGTGTGAATTAGTTTGCACACCCCACTTGTCTGACCTTTTTCAATAGTAATCAGTGTATTATAGCTCCATAGATAGATACTTTAATGATCCAAAAGGAAATTTAGACATCCCGTAGCTCTTAAGACACATACTGTACATTCAACACAATTGCCTGCAGTATCCGTTCTGTATGATGGCGGTGATCTGTTCATCTCCAGTGTACGGTGTGGATCTGTGTAGTGCGCTGGTGTGCGGTTTGGGACGCGGCACGTGTTTTACTTTCTGACAGCACGTTAACCGTGAGAACTGCATTTATAACAGTAATACGTGTGTGATTTGTTGTCAGTCAGCGGTCTCAAAAGTAGCCAGTCACCGGCGGCAAATCGCCGGCTGTGGCTTGTTATGCCGCCGGCTATTGTCAGTCGAGTCAAAATTTAATATTAAATATTTCTGACAGCAAAAAAAGTTGTGAACGTAAATTACATCCACTATGTCATGTATGTCCGTTGCCGCGTCAACTGTGTTTACATCCTCGACATGAGTGCAGCCATTACTGCCGCCTGTGTTGCCAGATTGTGTTTACATCCTCGACATGAGTGCAGCCATTACTGCCGCCTGCGCAGTGTTGCCAGATTGGGAGGTTTCCCGCCCAATTGGGCGGTTTCAAGTGCATTTTGGTGGGTTTTGAACATATTTTGGGCTGGAAAACGCCAGCAGTATCAGATACTGCTGACGTTTTCCAGCCCAAAATATGTTCAAAACCCACCAAAACGCACTTGAAACCGCCCAACTGGGCGGGAAACCTCCCAGTCTGGCAACAGTGCGCCTGTGTTGCCAGATTGTGTTTACATCCTCGACATGAGTGCAGCCATTACTGCCACCTGTGTTGCCAGATTGTGTTTACATCCTCGACATGAGTGCAGCCATTACTGCCACCTGTGTTGCCAGATTGTGTTTACATCCTCGACATGAGTGCAGCCATTACTGCCACCTGTGTTGCCAGATTGGGCGTTTTCTCGCCCAATTTGGGCGGTTTTAAGTGCATTTTGGCGGGTTTTGAATATATTTTGGGCTGTAAAACGTCAGCAGTATCTGGCAACATATTTTTTTTACTTAATACAAGAAATTAATGGATGCCAACATTTTTGCCAAAATGGTATTTTATTTTCCATTGTTTAGGCAGCTTCAGCATCATACTGTGAGATTCTGTTCAAATTTGTTTTTTTTCTTCTATGAAGCCTGAGCCATTTATTTTATTAGTTTATAATTATTGTTTAATTTAGTCTTCAGGAGAGACTGCCTGCACACAGTACTAGTATTAATAGTGTTTTTTTCTTACATGAAAGCTGAGGCATTTATATTATATTTTAAGGTAACTTCATGTTGTGCTGTGAGGTTCTCTGCACTTTAACTTTTGAACCAACAGGTGCATTTGGATAAGTAAAGCCTATTTTTCTGCATTTTTGTAGTCCTGGTAATCTTTTATATTGGTAAAGTTGTTTATAGGACCATTTCTCAGTGTCTTTTTGTTTGTTTAATCAATAGTTTTTCAGTAATAACTTAATATTTAATATATCACTCAATTTTAAACAACCCCCCTGCCTCCCCCATGGCTTGCCCCCATAGTCTCCAAAATTTCTGTGGGAAACACTGGCGTGCATAACGACGCTAATCAAGCTTCAGCTAGACGACCCGCCTCAAATACCTGTCCCGGGTAAATGTTATCCCAATTTTAGGCTACGTTTACATTAGACCGTATCTGTCTCATTTTCTTCGCGGATGCACTGTCCGTTTACATTAAACCACCTGGAAACGCCGGGAAACGGGAATCCGCCAGCGTCCACGTATTCAATCCAGATCGTGTCTGGTCCGGTGCTGTGTAAACATTGAGATACGCGGATACGCTGTGCTGAGCTCTAGCTGGCGTCGTCATTGGACAACGTCACTGTGACATCCACCTTCCTGATTTGCTGGCGTTGGTCATGTGACGCGACTGCTGAAAAACGGCGCAGACTTCCACCTTGTATCACCTTTCATTAAAGAGTATAAAAGTATGAAAATACTGCAAATACTGATGCAAATACTGCCCATTGTGTAGTTATGATTGTCTTTAGGCTTGCCATCCTTCCACTTGCAAGTGGTAAGTGATCTGCGCTGGGATCACACACACAGCGGCTCAGTCCCGAATCGTGGCTTGTGCGCTTCACTCGCGCGCTCTGTGAGCTGCGCAGGGCCGGAGTGCGCACCCTCCAGAGGGCACTCGCTGTTCAGGGCGGAGTGATTTGGAGCGCAGGATGCCTGCAGAGCTGAGCGTATCCGCGTATTGGCGTTGCTGTGTGCACGGCTAACGGTTTTAGTGTAAACGCGAATCGTTTTAAGAACGTTAATCTGATGATCCGCTGATTCGACGTAATGTAAATGTAGCCTTAGATGGCCTGTTCCAAACCATCCCGCCCCATTAAAAATTCGTACTTGCATATCTCTATCCATCCATCCATCCATCCCTGCACGCTTTGCGTGCATTATGTCTGCTGCTGGCAGACATTTTACCATTTTGCACCCTGCTGTAAATTGTTTGTACCCTGCTATTCTCCCAAACTTTGAAGCCCCTGTCAGTAGGGAAAAAAAAAAAAAAAGAGATTTTCCATCTTCATTCTTTAACCTAATGAGAAGTTTATTACAGAGAGTCCCTGAATGCTTATAATGGCTGCGCTTGTTAGATTTTATGCTGAAAGATGATATTAAACCTGTTGGCTTTTCTGAGACCACATGATCAAACCACTTAAAAATAAATTTTCAAGCAAACTGTTCTGTCAAAGCCTTTAAATCGATAAACATTGTTTGTTTTTTTTAAATTAAAGATGTAAATACTTTGGTATTTAATTATCTAAAGCCTCATTCACTAGGCATGCAACAGTTAACGCCGTGCATGATTCAATTCACTTCATAATATTTTTGAAAAAATATAAAAAGAAGAGAAATTTATTGGCAAAAAAGCAACATTTTCCTATTCTTTATCAACTTAAATATTCCTTTTGTTAAATTTAAAAAAAACCCTTTTGTTTCATTTTCTTAATCACCAACAATAATTACTTACTCATATTTTGTAAAGGTTGGAGTAAAATATAAGACTATGAACTAAAATATTAATTTTATTAACAATGAAAAGCTAATAACATGTATATTCCTTTTCTGCCTCAATTTGCGTCTCTTTTCTTTATCTTTCAGCCGTCTGTAAATGAGAGAGATGATTTCTTATTAAATCTATTTGTACACAATCACACAGCAGCTCTTTCACACTTTACATCTGTTTTGTGTTTTCGAGCTGTTACTTCCGCCTACAGTGAAGTCACACGTATTTCCTCCTGCTGTTGTACATTATTGCGCCCCCTGATGTCTAAACAACAGTTACAGTGAGGAAACACTAAAATTACGCAGCCTGACGATCACCATTGATTTTTAAAAAAAATTTATTTAATAGATTCAATTTGTGATAAAGTAGTATTGCGGTTTATCGTCACATGATGTATCGTTACATGCCGCCTGTCATTCAGATAAATAAACGTAGATTTGTGAACGCTTTCCTGTACCAGAGATATTTGTGAGAGTCAGTGATGAGTGTTTTATAAACAATTCTCCTGCACAGTAGTTACCAGTTTAAAACTGAAACCATTTAAATGTCATGTACTGGGTGAGGTCAGGTTTACATGGTGTGTGTGAGTGTGAGGTTCCACAGCTCTATTAAAATCCAGGTCAGTGCCGTGTTGATTCTGTCAGTGAATACTCTGATGATGAAGATCTGTTGACCTTTTATTTCCTGACTAAATTATAGCGACAGTGTAAATGATGATAAATATTCGATGGTAGTCCTTGTATCTCGCCTAGAGCAGTATGTTGGCATTCGTGGCACTGCTCTCCAATGGTTTAGGTCATACTTGGCAAATAGGAGCTTTGCTGTGATGATTGGCGACGTCTGTTCTTCATATGCATCCCTTTCTTGTGGGGTGCCACAGGGCTCTATTCTCGGCCCTGTTCTGTTTTCTTTGTACATGTTACCTCTGGGATCAATTATAAAAAAAACCACAATCTGTCTTTTCATTTTTATGCTGATGATTTGCAGATATATTTGCCCATGAGACCCAATGAAAATACGGCGCTTACTAAGTTACCGGATTGTATTACTGATGTAAAGCAGTGGCTGGCACGGAACTTTTTGCATTTGAATGACAGCAAAACAGAATGTATTTTATTTGGCATGTCACCCACGTCAGATATTTTTACAACAAATTTTGGTACTCTGGCCCCCCTTTTTTAAACCATTTGTACAAAATCTTGGGGTAACATTTGACAGTGGGCTTAAATTTGATAAACAGATTAGTTCTGTTGTTAGAACGAGCTTTTTTCAACTTCGTCTTTTGGCTAAAGCGAAGCCGTTTCTCAGTCGGCAGGATCTCAAGAAGGAAATTCATGCATTTATCAGTTCGAGACTGGACTATTGTAATGCCCTGTATGTTGGCCTCAGCCAGTCTTCAATTTTACGTCTTCAACTTGTACAGAACGCTGCGGCCCGATTTTTAACAAGCACGTCCAGACGTGAACACATTACTCCTGTGTTGTCGTCACTCCATTGGCTTCCAGTCCATTTTAGAATTGATTTTAAACTTCTGTTTGTTTTTAATGCCATCAGTGGCCTGGCTCCCTCTTACTTGTCTGAGATTTTAACTATTCGTGATCATGGTAGGGCCCTGCGTTCTTCGGGTCAGCTTCTGTTAGAAGTTCCAAGGTCGAGATATAAACAGTGGGGTGATCGTTCTTTTGCTGTCGCTGCTCCCAGACTGTGGAACAATCTGCCCCTGACATTCGCACCATTATTGATCTCGGCCTTTTTAAATCAAAGTTGAAGACCCACTTTTTTAGATTGGCGTACAATCCTGACTAGGGGAGTCTTGTTTTTGAGGGGTGCTTCGTTTCGTCTGTTTTGTTTCATGTACTTCTGAAAGGCTTTTGGTAATCTGCAGCACGATGGCACCTTCCGCACTCAAACCCTGTGTTTTTATGTGTTTTGGTGTTCTGTTTTATGGCTTTGATGTAAAGCACTTTGGGTACCTTTTGGCTATTGTAAAGGGCGATATAAATAAAATTTGATTGATTGAAATTACGGTGAAATCTGTTCATTTTGTCTTGACTAATAAAGACGAAACGGACTCGCTGGCTCTGTTCAGGCAGACGACCTCGACTGCGTCTCGAAGGGAACTTTTACAGCCAGGAGAAATCTGCTTCAGCAAAATCCCTGACCGTCCGTTACAGTCCCTGTGTCACGGTCCTGACTGCGGCTGGGAAGTGAGAGAATCCGGGTCTCTCGCTTAACCACTCGCACGGCTTTCACAGAGCACCTGGATTCTAACGGGTCCGAGATAGAGGACACGCACGCAGAGGAAGCGCTGGTCTGAATGAAGTAATGTCTTTATATGCAAATGGCGTTCATCATCATCATCACCACGGTGTATAGCATTCCATCTTCGTGTGATAACCAGCACTAGTCACATTTCAGATACACATCCGGCGATGCCCCTCCTCTCGCAGCCCCTCTTAAAGCGACAGGACACATTTTACAACAAATCATCACTAAATTTACACTCTAATTAAAATAGAGTTCCACTGATTAAATCTTGACGAAAACAAAAGAAAAAGACTAAAATGTGACTCAAATACAATGTTAGTCAAAATTATGTTAAAGGAGAACTGAAGGCAAATTTATCAAAATTCTGTTTCTCATTTTATTAAATATCGGAATGCATATTTTGTTGCTGCTATAGCAAGTTCTGAGTGTGTGAAATCTGCTCTGTAATATATCAGTCCGTATGTCAAAGCGACGGCCGTAAACGAGATTCGTTGAGACCTGTGCGAGACATCGTAGGACAGAAGTAAAACGTACAGCGGAAATCAAAGCGACCAACATCGTCAAAAGACGCGCGCGCCCTCTTTCGAATGCTGATGTAATCACGCCAGAAGTTTTGTTTGTTTTGATAGCAATCAGGAAAGTTTGAAAAAAGTCGGCAGTAATCGTCATTTAAACTCGTTTTTGTGCAATACTTCGTTTGGAAAACAGTTTTCAAAATGGCGGCACTGACACCTGGCTGACGCTTCTTCACGTTTCGAAGTCTCGCACAAGTCTCGTGAAGATCGCGCGGATAAGCGACGCCTACCGTGGACCAAACGCACTAAATTCAACACGGCTAAAAACCCAATAGGTCGATAAGTATAATATTTAACTGCAATTAGTTGCCAATACGAGTCACGATATAAGGTTACTAAAACCCAAAATGTAATTGAATAACACGTTAATTAAGAAATAAAGCAAGTTTAAAAATGACTTCAGTTCCACTTTAACACAAATGGATTATTTTTCTCCTGAATGTGTGGTGCGCTGTGACTGTGAAATGTGTGTTCGGGCTTTAAATGGTACTGTTGCTTGAACAGCTTGAGCCCGTCCTGTAAGTCATCTCGCACATATGATGTATGTTTTGTGAATAAATGGTTTCTTCCATTTAAGTGTTTAACATAATTTTGACTAACCCTGTATAACTGCATTTTTCAGCAAAAACGAAATTTAAGATTCTTGTCTAAATGAAGAAAGTGAAAGTGAATGTTTGCGCTCAGCTGAGAGATGTGACGACACAGGCGGAGGTTTTCTCCAGCTTGATGAGGATCTACTCACATTTTAATCCTCTCTGTGGAGAACCGGTTCCTCCTGTGTGTGTTTATCGACTCCTCTCTCTCGCCGAACGCATCCCAAACCCTGTCTCCTTCGAGTTCTTGATGGAACCCATCACCAGCTCTGATGGTGGACGTTTTATTTCAGAGGATTTATTTTTCAGAGGCCGTGTCACACGACGCTCCTCTTATAAATAATCTTTATTATACGGTGCAGTTTTCTGTAAGGAGATGTTTATTTAGTGTTTAGGGAAGGAGTCTCCAGTGTCAGTGCTCTGTGACAGAGGAGTCTCTGAACCAAAGCACGTCTGGAGGTTTGGATGAAGAAAAGAACCAGACGATGCGACACACACAATGCTTTAAATTAGTTATTGATATGATTTGTGATTAGGAATCGTTTTATTAAGCGCTGATTCAGTTTTCTGTGTTCAAGTGTTTTTTTTAGTTTTTTTTTTTAATTCTCTTTTTCATTGTAGTATTTCTGACCAGTTTTCTGACGATGTCTTCAGCCCTATAAACCCCTCAGACAGCACCTTTATGCTTTTTGATTTTATTTACACTACCGTTCAAAAGTTTGGGGTCACTTTGAAATGTCCTTATTTTTGAAAGAAAAGCACTGTTCTTTTCAATGAAGATCACTTTAAACTAATCAGAAATCCACTCTATACATTGCTAATGTGGTAAATGACTATTCTAGCTGCAAATGTCTGGTTTTTGGTGCAATATCTCCATAGGTGTATAGAGGCCCATTTCCAGCAACTCTCACTCCAGTGTTCTAATGGTACAATGTGTTTGCTCATTGCCTCAGAAGGCTAATGGATGATTAGAAAACCCTTGTACAATCATGTTAGCACAGCTGAAAACAGTTGAGCTCTTTAGAGAAGCTATAAAACTGACCTTCCTTTGAGCAGATTGAGTTTCTGGAGCATCACATTTGTGGGGTCGATTAAATGCTCAAAATGGCCAGAAAAATGTCTCGACTATATTTTCTATTCATTTTACAACTTATGGTGGGAAATAAAAGTGTGACTTTTCATGGAAAACACAAAATTGTCTGGGTGACCCCAAACTTTTGAACGGTAGTGTATGTGTAGTATGAAACTGAACAGCATATGATTCAAAAGAATCAACTTGATTCAGAATAAAAGAAGTGAAAAATCACTTCTGGTTTTTTAGGAAGGAAAGTGTTCAAGTCCACATTTGCGACGCCGAGCTTCCTCAGAATGAATCTTAATGACTGAAGGAAGTATCTTGGATGAAAGAGTCACGTGACAGCAGTGTGTCATGTGAACGGACTTTCTCAAGATTGAACAGGAAGTTCTCTTGTTTGTTGGGGGGGGTTTGTTTAGTTTGTTTGTTTGTTTTCTCAGCCGTAATCCAGTTGGCTCTTTGCAGCTAGAGGTCATGTGCTTGGATACCGCATAGCAACGCCATACCGGAGAGCAAGCATTCAGAGAAACGGAACCCTCAACAAGGTCGAGCACAAAAGTCTCAGCAGTTTATAGCACTTCATCTCTTCCTCGAGAAGAATTGTTACCGTAGTTTAAGTTTACTTTCAGCTCATTTTTACAGCAAAAATAATTTTATCGCAAAGGCGTTGACTTAACGAACGGCATTTGGATCTTCACGGCCAAACAGCACGGCGACTTCGCAATGTACACCCACCAAAAAACCCTGTAAAAGCGCGTACTGTAATTCTAACAGCTCCTTAATAAAAGGTTCCAGGGTGTAGAGTTGTGTTTGTAAGGTTGGTTTGGCTCCATCTTGAAGAAATAAACCAACAGTTTACTTGATGATGATGATGACACAAACTTTTATATTGATAATTTTATGTGACCTTTTTTTTATTTACTGAGAAAAGCGATCTTTTTAGACAGCAAGATTCATGTTGCTATGGCAACAAACATTGTTGACTAGTATCCGTATCTCTACCGTGTGTGCGTTATCTCACCGAGTGAGATTTAAACTTAATAAAAGTGAAGTCTGTTGATTTTGTGGATTTTGTTGCCAGTTAAAAACAAATTGCACAGTTACAGAAAATTTCTGATTTGGATTTTTAGAATTAGAAACCTGTCTCACACGCGCAGGTAAGGTGGAAAGAGCTGAGAGGAGGCGGGAAGCCGAGCTTTGTGTCATCACTGTGGTAATATTGTTAGTTTATTTCTTCAAGATGAAGCTAAACCTTACAAACACAACTCTACACCTTGAAACCTTTTATTATGGAGCTGTTTGAGCTGTTAGAATTACAATACGCGCTTTTACAGGGTTTTTTGGTGGACGTACCTTGTGAAGTCGCCACGCTGTTTGGCCGTGAAGATCCAAATGTCAATACCTTTTGTGATAAAATAATTTTTCCTGTAAAAATGAGTCTAAAATAAACTTTGAGAACTACGTTGATAATTCTTCTTGAAAAGGAAAGAGATGAAGTGCTGAAACCTTTTGTTCCTGACCCTGTCGAGGGTTCTGTTTCTCTGAACGCTTGCTCTCCAGTATGGAGCTGCGATATGGTATCAGGCCTGCAAAGAGCCTGTTCTGTGTTGGTGTTTGATGTAGTGTGTGTGTGTGTGTGTGTGTGTGTGTGTGTGTGTGTGTGTGTGTGTGTGTGTGTGTTTCGTCTCTTAATGCAGTGTTGTTGGAGGTGTTGTTGAAGAACGGCAGTTCGGCCGGTAATGGAGGAGCGTACCACAGGAAGTCCGCGAATGGAACCGGGACGACGGCCACGCCTCCACCGCAGCAGAGCCAGGAATCAGCAAACAGCGACTTGTCCAAGAGCTTCACCAAGGAGCAGGTGGACGGAGTGCAGAGGTCAGAGTTCGTGTGTGTGAACAAGTTGATTCTTTGATGTGAACACTGAGCATCTTCTCGCGTTCATCGTCGCATGCTTTCATGCTGTAACTGGAAATTTAGGAGCGTTCCACATTCATGTGAAAAATTAATGACTGTTTAAAGGGGAACTGAAGTCATTTTTAAACTTGCTTTATTTCTTAATTAACGTGTTATTCAATTACATTTTGGGTTTTAGTAACCTTATATCATGACTCTTATTTACAACTAATTGCAGTTAAATATTATACTTATCGGCCTATTGGGTTTTTAGCCGTGTTGAATTTAGTTCGTTTGGTCCACGGCAGGCGTCGCTTATCCACGCGATCTTCACGAGACTTGTGCGAGACTTCAAAACGTGAAGAAGTGTCAGCCAGGTGTCAGTGCCACCATTTTGAAAACTGTTTTCCAAACAAAGTATTGCACAAAAACGAGTTTAAATGACGATTACTGCCGACTTTTTTCAAACTTTCCTGATTGCTATCAAAACAAACAAAACTTCTGGCTTGATTGCATCAGCATTCGAAAGAGGGCGTGCGTGTCTTTTTGACAACGTTGGCAGATGTTGGTGACTTTGATTTCCGCTGTACGTTTTACTTCCGTCCTACGATGTCTCGCACAGGTCTCAACGAATCTCGTTTACGGCCGTCGCTTTGACATACGGACTGATATATTACAGAGCAGATTTCACACACTCAGAACTTGCTATAGCAGCGACAAAATAGCGATCAAACATGCATTCCTGTATTTAATAAAATGAGAAATAGAATGTTGATTTAATAAATTTGTCTTCAGTTCTCCTTTAAGATGGACAGCGATTGATGAAGGCAGTAAAGGAGTCGTTTGGGAGTCAATTCTTGTTGGTGAGCCAAATAATTTCATGTGACTCATTACGTCAGATCAATCGTTTCACATCTCTCTCTGCTTATATTCCTGCTAATAATAATAATAATAATAATAATAATAATAATAATAATGCACTTAAAACAACAAATTAATATTTTATAATTGTTGTACATTAACATGTTAAGCTTCATGTTGATAAACTAGTGAAGTAACAGTTAACACATTTTATTAATTGATGTAAACATTAGCAAACTCCACCTGCACTGACTCTATCAGTCCGTGACTCAGTAATCCACATAAACGAGTGTAAATTACAGCTCCACGTGTTTCAGGACTGAGGCTGATGTTTCAATCACCAACCACTCGAACATCATCTCCGGGCAGGAGACGTTATTATTCACACACTCGCTGTTTATCTTCCTGAATATTAAAAGCGCCGTTCGCTCTACGGCACATCAGAGTCCAATCATCTGCATCCTTCAGGTCTCTGAGTCAGACTGTAGAACGTTTCTCACAGTGATGTTAAACACCGATGAGCTCTGGGTCTCTGTGAAAACTCTGCACTGTCGTCGTGATCCGAGTCTCAAATCCAAAACTCTGACCTTACATTCAAGAGTCTTTACTGATCCAGAAAATCAGGACACGGAACGGAGCTTTCGGTCGGTTTTTAAAACTCCGCCTTCGTGTGTTTAATGGAGGAAGACTGCGAGTGCAGTGTGTCAGGACTCGGGAGAGTAAAAGACTAAAATAACACGTAATTTAAACACACAGCTTGTGTGAAGGTGACTCGCAGAAATGTTTCCGAATATTAGCACAAAATCCGTCTTTGACGTTTCTAACATTAATCTGTAAAATACAGGAATGAAACAATAGATTTGGATTTTCTCTCCTTTGTAAATCCCCAGTTTGGGAACTGAACCAGTCGAACAGTCTCTCAAACTGAGAAAGGGAGCGTTAACAAGCGCTCAGCGTTAACGAGTGTAACGAGCGCTCAGCGTTAACGAGTGTAACGAGCGCTCAGCGTTAACGAGTGTAACGAGCGCTCAGCGTTAACGAGTGTAACGAGCGCTCAGCGTTAACGAGCGCTCAGCGATAACGAGTGTAACGAGCGCTCAGCGTTAACGAGCGCTCAGCGATAACGAGTGTAACGAGCGCTCAGCGATAACGAGCGCTCAGCGATAACGAGTGTAACGAGCGCTCAGCGATAACGAGCGCTCAGCGATAACGAGTGTAACGAGCGCTCAGTTAACGAGCGCTCAGCGATAACGAGTGTAACGAGCGCTCAGCGATAACGAGTGTAAGGAGCGCTCAGCGTTAACGAGCGCTCAGCGATAACGAGTGTAACGAGCGCTCAGTTAACGAGCGCTCAGCGATAACGAGTGTAACGAGCGCTCAGCGATAACGAGTGTAACGAGCGCTCAGCGTTAACGAGCGCTCAGCGATAGCGAGTGTAACGAGCGCTCAGTTAACGAGCGCTCAGCGATAACGAGTGTAAGGAGCGCTCAGCGATAACGAGTGTAAGGAGCGCTCAGCGATAACGAGTGTAAGGAGCGCTCAGCGATAACGAGTGTAACGAGCGCTCAGCATTAACGAGTGTAACGAGCGCTCAGCGTTAACGAGTGTAACGAGCGCTCAGCGTTAACGAGTGTAACGAGCGCTCAGCGTTAACGAGTGTAACGAGCGCTCAGCGATAACGAGCGCTCAGCGATAACGAGTGTAACGAGCGCTCAGCGTTAACGAGCGCTCAGCGATAACGAGTGTAACGAGCGCTCAGCGATAACGAGTGTAAGGAGCGCTCAGCGTTAACGAGTGTAAGGAGCGCTCAGCGTTAACGAGTGTAAGGAGCGCTCAGCGTTAACGAGTGTAACGAGCGCCTGAGGCAGGAACATTGAGTGAAACTGTTCATCTCCCAGTTTCAGCCTTTTACAGTCCCTGCTTTTCTCACCGTACAGGAAAAACAGTAAATGATATATTTTACAGCGCACACTTTTTTACACTGTGACCTTGAATTAGAAAAGGATCCGGAGCTGGATGGTGAGGAGGCGGAGCCTCTCTGCTTTCTCCACGCTGTGGTCGAGTCTCACGCTGCACTCGGGGATAAATTATACAACGCTGTCGTGATGTCATGTTCACACTGACACTACGCAGGACACCTGATCTCTCTCTCTCTCTCTCTCTCTCACACACACACACACACACGCAGAGGAGACAAGAGAAAGCAGGAGACTGTGTGTGTGTGTGTGTGTGTGTGTGTGTGTGTGTGTGTGTGTGTGTGTGGTTAAGCAGGTAGCACACAGTGAATAATGGTGTGTAGTGTTTAATCTAATCCAGGATCTAATACTCTCACACTCTACACACACTGCTGTTATTGTGAACACTGGGTCTCGAGCCAAGGCACAAGTTCATTACCCTTCAGTGTTTATGCGCACTTCATAGGGAAACACTGTCGCCTTACTTATACACCCTGCATAGTGCGCGACAGCGATGCACCCTCAGACACTTAACCTCCTAAGGCCCAAGCTGTTTTTTTACATGCATTTTTTTATTTCTCTTTGCTATTTGGGCTTATTAGAACCTGATTAGAATAAAAACTAAGCATCATCTTTTGATAAGATGTACTTTTAGAGAAAAAGTATGTCCACATATGTGGATTCTTGTTCCGAATTTCCATAAAGTGCTGTCCACGCATGTGACCGCTAAGCCCTAGGAGGTTAAACATTGAAGATCATGTTTTCTCATAATTTTCTGTTACATCATGTTGCATCACACACACTTTTTGGCCTGTGAGTGTGTGTGTGTGTGTGTGAGTTTGATGTCCCTTTGGAGTTACTGAGCTACTGTAGTGAACACTGAGACTCGGGTCTACGAGACCTCAACGTCCCCCTGGTCCTCCTGACTGTGTGTGTGTGATGTACTTTGCAGAAGCCTGAAAACACACAGTACGCTATCTTTGTTCACTCGGACCGAATCATTTATTCCCCAACCTCCAGGAATCGGACCAACACACTTTTTTTTATTACTAGTTTCTCTCACTCCGTAACACTAACACACACACTCGTCAGTGTATTAGTCACGGAGAAGGTGTTGGATTTGGAACAGGACTCGCACAATCGTGTGTACACACAATGAACTTTTGCTTTAAAACAAAGTGACAAAGTCCAAACATGCAGTGCAGCTGTAGCGACTCTGTAGGATGTGGCCAGATCTAATCTCAGGTTCTGTTCTATTAAACCAGTCTGAGTGAATCTGAAAAGTGAGTCTGTAATAAATCTCTCTGTAATCTGCAGTTATTCTGGGAGAAACCTGTACCGAATCTCTAATTACTCTCTGTACATAATGAATCTCTAACGAATCTGTACCAAATCTTAAATGAATCCTGAATGAATCAGTAACAATACGGTACAGAATCTCTAATGAAATGTTCCTCAAACTTCTAATGATTCTCTGTCGAGCTCTAATCCGTACCGAATTCCTGACAAACCTCCATCGAATCTCAAATGACTCCTTAATGAATCAGTAGCAAAACTGTATCAACTCTCTAACGAATCTTTACTTAATCTTTTAATGATTCATTAAAGATTCTCGTAAAAATCTGGACCAAATCTCCAACGAAGTCTTTTTTTAAAAAAATCTCTAACCAAAACCATCTGTAATGATTCAGTAATGAGTCTCTAATTAATCTGTACCAAGTCTCTAATGAATCTTTACCGAGTCTGTAATGACTCAGTAATGAGTCTCTGTTGAGCAAACCTCGAATGAAGATACAGAAGGACTCCTTACCTGTCTTAGCCCCGCCGCCCATCAGATGGCTTACGCTGCATTCGACTTGGCAAGGAATTCTATAGTCGGCGCTCAGAGTTACATTGTTGTTTTTAGCCGTGGTGTGTTTGAGTTAGAAAGTGGGGGGGAAACATGGAGTTTTTGTGTTTTTTATCATCATGACGTTATCCAGCTAAAGTTAATGTTCCTGAAGTCTTTACTTTCTGAAAGCTGTGTGTTCAGAGTGACAGACCTAACCAGATCATAAACAATTAGAGAAGTGATGCTTTATTTACACTTTATATCACGTCATGGACCAAAATCCCAACTTTCCGAGTGGGAATTCCAAAGTGAAGTGGCGTTTTCTTTGGGTTTTTCCGAGATGGAGGTTGGAAGTTCTAAGAGTTCGTGTATCAGGATGGTGAGTTAATGAAGAGTTCGTAGTGAGCGTTAGTCTAGCTGGTAATTAGCGCACTTATTAACCATCTCAGACACACACACACACACACCCAGGGGGTGCAGTCTCCTGTTCAGGCAACATGCAGTGTGTGTTGCATCTGATCTCTCGGCGCTCTGAAACTCATTCAGCTCTAATTTACTCTCCGGAGCTTTTAATGTGGCTCAATCTCTCTGTTCTCAGTGGCATTGCTGTCTGTCTGTCTTGCGATGTGTGTGTGTGTGTGTGTGTGTGTGGTGTTAACATTCTGAGTGACACAAACTGACCTCGGTCAAGTTCACTGTTTAATTTGCACCAGAAATTCAACACAAATGCAAAAGAAACGACAAATTTTGATTAAAAAAATCAGCAGACTCGGAAACCGTGGCCTAAAGGTTAGAGAAGCAGCTCTTGGACTGAAAGGTTGCCAGTTTGATTCCCTGGACCAGCAGGAATGGCTGAAGTGCCCTTGAGCAAGGCCCCTCACTGCCCCCCAGGCTGCTGTGGTGCTTCACTCTGGATAAGAGCATCTGATCAGTGTCTGTAATGGAATATAAATAACCCCTGCATTCCTGGTGCAGTGATTCCCAGAAAGCGGATTTTAATCGGAATAACATCAGAAGATTAGTGACATCATTATTTATGTTTTACTGATTTGAGAACGTGAGCATTTTGTGATTTTCAGCATTTGTTCCTGAATGCTGAGAGACTTTTCCATGCTGTGGGATTTATAATCTCACACTGCTGTTGGTTTGTTGCGTCGGAAATCATTAAAAACACACGCGCGTGATTAGACAGCGGACTCGGTTGTTATGGTAACACTGAGACTAGACCTCAATCTGTGCGCGAGTATCTTGGATCAGATTCCATATAATATGAGCCATTCCACCGAATCGGTGCCATTTCCGTCCCTAGAAAACTATATGTATAAATGCACATAAAAATGTACTTTAAAATACATTTCCTTATTATGCAGAATGTCCTGCACATTGATCTGATTGCAAATTTAAGATATATAATTGTAAGGATTAATAAAAACTACCTAAAACACTGAAAAATAGCATGTGTTACCTGTCCCCGCACTCTAACTTTATACTTAACTATGAAATATTATGATTAAAATCCTTCAGAAACAGTATTTCTTTTGCACTGTTGTGTGACTCCATATCCTATCCATGGTTTAAATATATTTTTTTCATAAGAAATCCACAATATCTTAGTTAAAATACACATTTTAGTTGTGTCCCTGGGTTTTCACTCAGTCCTGTTACCCAAACATATTACCCCATCTGACAAATTTGGAACATTCCATAAATCACATGCTCAACAGGAAGTTACATCAGTTGTGTCTTCTGAAGGCCATGGGAAGACCAAAAGTTAGTTCTCTCATTTACTTTTCTGTATATTTGGTGATTTTTTTTTTTTTTTAAACTTTGATAAGGTCAATGTCAACATACTGTCCTGTTACTTAAATTATTTCTTAGATGATGTTTATTTTAAAAATACAGATTTTTGGTAAATCACTAGAATGTGCTAAGTGTGGTCATGCTATTAGCGATGACGCCATGTGGCTTAATTCCATGTATTAGCTAATCCTAGGCTAAAAACTCAGTCCTGTTACTTTCAGTCCTGTTACTCATATAAAGACTATGCAGCCATCTTTGACTTCCAAACCTTGTAAAAAAAATAAAAAAATAACATAGCCTGAGGTTGACCAATACACATTTTTGAATAGTTAAATGTGTGTTATTATAATCAGTGTTGAAAAGATATAACAAATTAAGTTTAATTTGGGAGTGGTACAGCAAGCAAGTGGCACCCATTCGGTGGAATGTCCCATATATAAATACAAAGTTCCGAGTGTAAACTCCAGTTTAGGAATCTTACGATCAGTTCAACTCGGAATTTTCAGTAGGAATGATTTCATTTGGATTGGTGTGTGTGTGTGTGTGTGTGTGTGTGTGTGAAAACGGACAGTGTTTCCTGGAGCTTGTCTTGTGTGTGTGCGCAGGATAAAGCGGTGTAAGGACTACTATGAGGTTCTGGGTGTCAGTAAGGATGCTAACGAGGAGGAGCTGAAGAAAGCCTACAGGAAGCTGGCGCTGAAGTTTCACCCGGATAAAAATCACGCTCCCGGAGCGACAGAGGCCTTTAAAAGTAATTCCTCATCCGGATTCTCTTCAGTCACATTCCCAAAATATTTATTCCACATGGGTGTGTACTGTGTGTAGATGCTTATAGTGTGAGTTTAAGACCCAGGATTCTGTACGACACTATCGGACTGTACACCTGGGATCAGAGGGAGAGAGGGAACGAGTAAAGTGACAGCAGTAAGAATGGAGGAAAGGAATTAATTAATGAAGGGAAGAATACTGGAAGGAAGGGAGTGGGAAATAAAGGGCAGATGGATGGAAGAAGTGACTGAAGGAAGGAAGGAGTCAAGTTGATTTTTTTATAGCGCTTTTAACAATAGACACGAGAGAGAATGAGGGAGGGAGGGAGTGCGAATGGAAGGAAGGAAGGAAGGAGTGCGAATGGAAAGAAGGAAGGAGTGAGAAGGGAGGAAGGACAGAGTGAGAATGAAGGAAGGATGGAAGGAGGGAGTGCGAATGAAGGAAGGATGGAAGGAGGGAGTGAGGAGGGAGGGAGGGAGAATGAAGGGGTGAATAGAGGAGAGATGTTGGAGGCCCTTATGGGTGATTGATCCAGTGTGTGAATGAAGGGAGAGAGGGAACAATGAAAGGACTGAAGTTGTTTGTTTGTTTGTTGTAGAGATCGGGAACGCGTACGCCGTGCTGAGTAACGCTGAGAAGAGGAGGCAGTACGATGTGAGCGGAGGGGAGGAGCCCAGCAGCCCGGGACACGGCGGTCACGGAGGATTCGAGTTCCACCGCGGCTTCGAGGCCGACATCACGCCTGAGGATCTGTTCAACATGTTCTTCGGAGGCGGTTTTCCCGCCTGTACGTCTCTCCATTGATCCTCACTTTATACACGCTTACACACACGCGGTCTCGCTCGCTGGGGCGGGCGCACAGCTGTAATAAACACGGTGATCAGAGGAACACCGTTACACACACACACACACACACACCCGTCATCCCCAACGAGCCGCTGCGTGAACGTTTCAGCCGCCGCAGGACTTTACTTTCCATAAAACACTTAACACTGGCAGTAATGAAGCACGCTCAGCCCGGAGAGTAGAAATAGAGCTGTGCGCGCGAGTGTGCGCGTGAGTGTGTGCGCGAGTGTGAGAGAGAGTCGGACGTCGGATTAAAAACAGCTTCACACATGAGGGAAAGGGTGGGTATTTAAAGAAGGACTGGTGCGTTCTGGGAATTCTGGGAGCGTGCTGACCTGATTAACACGTTTCTGCCTTTTTTTAAACACATTTAGTCAGAGAAGTTTGTTTGTTTGTTTGTTTGTTTTAGATGATTTGTGATGTTTATAAACAGGACCTCAGTAATAAAATCCATTAAGGCACCATGAATGGAAATGTACTGTACATCAACAGTATAATAAACTGTGTGTGTGTGTGTCTCAGCGAGTACGTTTGCTAATGGCCGGGATCGATACACTCAGCCGACGGAGCAGATGAGGAGGGAGAGAGAAGAGCGAGGAGACGTACGTGGGTCTTTTCTTTATGTTCATCCATGTCACTTTATTATTTAAATCATAATCCATGAAAATGATTCGATACTGTGATCCGAATATTTCACTCAGTTCATCAGTAGGGTGAGGAATTCATCTGTCTCTCTCTCTCTCTCTCTCTCTGTGTCTCTCTCTCTCTCTCTCTCTCCCTTTCTCTCTCTCTCTGTCTCTGTGTCTCTCTCTTGCCCTTTCTCTCTCTCCTTGTCTGTCTCTCTCTGTGTCTCTCTCTCTCTGCCTGTCTCTCTCTCTCTCTCTCTCTCTCTCTCAGGGAGGATTCTCCATGTTTATCCAGCTGATGCCCATCGTGGTGTTGATCCTGGTGTCTGTTCTCAGTCAGCTGTTGGTTTCTACTCCTCCATACAGCCTCTACTCCAGACCGTACGCCCATTTTCTCTTCTTTTATTCCCTCTCTCTCTTTAAGAGGGTGAATGGTCTGTACTGTAACCTGTATATTTCTGTATACCTGTAGCAATAGATACTAATAACGCCGTATGAAGGGAATAACCACACGGGAGTGTGCTGTTACAGGGAAAATAATCAGTGCTGGGGCGGGCTGTTAACACCCTGGAGCTGATGGTTTTCCTAGAACAGTCCAGCACGAAGTGTTCTATAATCGTAGCACTTCATCTTCACAAGTAACTGAGCAGAAAGGAGAACGCCGAACTGCACTCACGGTGTAAATCTGACCCCGGGAGGGTGTGTGTTTGAACTCCTTTTGTACAGCACCAGTTCCTGATTAGATTTAGACGGATTAAAACTTCACTAAATCCTTCACTAAAGTATTGTTTTCTTAAGGGATGTTTTGAGGTGCAGGTGTGTGTGTGTGTGTGTGTGTGTGTGTGTGTGTGTGTGTGTGTGTGTGTGTGTGTGATGATATGGTTGACTGAGCACAGAATGGAACTAGTTTAGATTGATTTTTTACTTTATTGATCCCAAGCTCGTCCCAATATACAAGAATAAGGGAGATGTACAGAGCTGCAGTAATTACAGAGGAATAAAATTGATGAGCCACACCATGAAGCTATGGGAAAGGGTGTTGGAGGCAAGATTGAGAAGAGAGGTAGCAATCTGTGAACAGCAGTACGGGTTTATGCCAAGGAAGAGCACGTCGGATACAATTTTTGCTTTAAGAATGTTAATGGAGAAGTACAGGAATCCAGCCACTGGGGGTGCATAAGCGTACTCTTGGCGCCAGTCCCAAGCCCAGATAAATTGGAGGGGGTTGCGTCAGAAAGGTCATCCGGCATAAAACTGTGCCAAATCTAACGTGGACTGAAAAGAGAAATACCATACCGGATCGGTCGGGGCCCGGGTTAACAACAACCGCCTCTGGTACTGTTGGTCAACAGGGTGCCGGTGGAAAGTGTGCTACTGTTGCGCCAAAACGGAGAAGGAGAAAGAGAGGGGGGAGGCGTGTTAGGAGAGAGCGTGAAAGATGGAAGGGAAGGAGCTTAGAATTGAGGGTAGGAACACTGAATGTGGGAACACTGACTGCAGGGATCCCAGACGTCCGCTATTTAGCAGAATTCCGCTATTTTTCTAGCCAAAGTGGTGGTGAGTTGTTTTTTTTTTGTTTTTTTTTAAAATCTCTTGTATATCCGTTAAAAATATGTTTAAGTAAAATGACCAGCAGAATACGTTCTGATTTGGTTTGCTTGTTTAGCGATGTTTTTGTCAGCTTCGTTTGTTCTCGTTGACATTCGGGAGCACTCGGAAGTTAAATTGATGTAAATACCGCGAGACTGTACGCGATAGAACGAGAAAACAATATGGCTGCGCCCATTTGCTAGAAAATGTGTTTTAACTCCGTTCGTGCTTTTGTTTCTAATGCGTTGAACTTAATTCAATATGCAGGGCTGTGAAATTTCCGCGGATTCTGTCGCGAAAATATCATCTTCACAAAACGTCTATTTTTGCATTAAAAATCATTTGGGGGGGGGGTCTACTCGGTTTTAATCGCCTTGCACGAGACTGGCGGCTCAATACAGCCGGACTCGCGGAGTTTTATGCCAGCTGAGCGTGGAACACGTCTTGACTGCGACTCAGGAGCAGTGTTGCCAGATTGGGCGGTTTCAAGTGCATTTTGGTGGGTTTTGAACATATTTTGGGCTGGAAAATGTCAGCAGTATCTGGCAACACTGCTCAGCAGTGCATGACAGAGCTAAAAAAGAGCTATTGCGTGACCTGGCACCGCGTACGTGAATTCTGTACTTACAGGGTGTAAGATCAGACATAGTTAAGATGCCATCAAAAAGGAAAGCTAAGGTGGTGTTTGAGAGATGCAAAGAGGGCTAGAAAAGAACACACAGACAGACTGAAGGAAAATATGAAAAAGAACAAGTTTGCAAAACTGAAAGAGATGGTGTTAAAGAAAAGAAAATTAAAAGACTTTCATTAGATGCTGTTTGACAGACTATGAACATTTTGTAAATAGCTTTAATAGAGGAATGCAAATACTATAGAACTAATAACTAATAGCCTTACTGAAAGATGAATTGAAAGAAATAGCTGGGAGTGATGCAAAGAGGAATAGAAGGAGCCAGAAGTAAAAGAAAAGATGTAAATAATATATTAGATAAACATTAGTTTTTTTAAACTTTTGCTCTGTAGACAAGAGACATTGTGACAGATTCTTGGAAAAAGCCAGGACATAATACAAGAATTAAGTGTAATTTGGAAGACAGCAGGTATCTCTCACTTAAATATTGAGCATGATTTTTCACAAAGTCATTTTGAAAGGCCTATCAAAGTTTTCTTTTATTAACATTTCTTTAAATTATTTACACATTTTTTTTACTTTTATTTTGATTAAGAGATAAAATACATAGGCACTTATTAGATATTTCAAGGTATTTTACATGGATCTTTCATTTTAAAAGAGAAAACTGTTGATAGGTATTTTATATGGCAAAATGAAGACCAAGACTAGTCAAATATTTACTTGTTGAGATCAATTTTTTACTTGCAGGAAATGCTCAGAATACACCATATAACACCTAAAATGGCTTGGTGTCTGGGGCCCTGCGGGCCCCAGACCCCCGGCTTATGCTGGGGGGCTGTGCCCCCCAGACCCCCCCCTTTTCCTCGGATTTCTTATTTACAATTTCACAGCCTTGAATATGTCGTGGAAAAAAGATATCGTCCATAAAAGAGATAGCGGAACGGTGTCCAGGTTAGAAGTAGTATATTCTTCAAAGCTACATTTTCATCTAATTTTTATAAATAATTTTTTTTTTGCCACTTATGTCATTGATTATAAAATATGGCATCAAATAGATACACATTATTGTTAAATTCTGTTGCTTTTCTATGTTAAATCTATGTAAAAAATGTGTTCTATAGCATCTTTAAATGTTAAAATCTCAACAGCTTCAGGGGGTTTGCAGCCCCCTTGACCTCTGCTGATAGTTTCTTACATTCCTCTATTTTTTTTCAATTACTGCTGGGATCCCTGTGACTGGCAGAGCGAGAGAATTAGCAGGTACGATGGGAAGAAGGAAGTTGGACATTGTGTGTGCAGGAGACGAGGTGGAAAGGAAGCAGGGCCAAGAACATTGGAGGTGGATGCAAGTTGTTTTCTTCTGGAGTGGATGGAAAGAGAAATGGTGTTGGTATTGTTTTGAGGGGAGAGTTGGTCAACAGTGTGATTGATGTGAAGAGGGGGTCAGATAGAGTGATGGGCATGAAGTTGGAGATCCAAGGAGTGGTAATCAATGTTGTGTGTGCGTACGCCCCACAGGTTGGATGTGAGAATGAAGAGAAAGAGTCTTTCTGGGAAAAGATGGATGAAGTGGTAGAAAGAGGGAGGAGCGCGAGCTGATAGGAGCGGATTCCAACGGACATGTTGGCGAGGGAAACCGAGGGGATGAGGGCGTGATGGGCAGATATGGTGTAAGAGAGAGAAATGTGGAAGGGCAAATGGTGGTTGAGTTTTCAAAGAGGATGAATTTGGCAATAGTCAATACATACTTCGAGAAGAAAGAGCAGCACAGGGTGACGTTTAAGAGTGGAGGAAGATCTGCACAGGTGGACTACATACTCTGCAGAAGGGGTAACCTGAAGGAGATTGGAGACTGTAAAGTGATGGCAGGGGAGAGTGTAGCTAGACAACATCGAGTGGTCGTGTGCAGGATGAGCTTGAAAGTGAAAAAGAGGAAGCGTGAAATAGTGGAGCCAAAGATTAAGTGGTGGAAACTAAAAGGTTGAAGATCAGAAGGAGTTTAGGGAAGAAATGAGACGAGCATTGAGTGGTCATGGAAGTCTGCCAGAAGATTGGGATACTACTGCTGTACTAGTAAGAGAGGCAGCAAGGAAGGTGCTAGGGTGGTCATCAGGAAGGAGGAAGGAAGACAAGGAGACATGGTGGTGGAACAAAGAAGTGCAGGAAATTATAAAAGAGAAGAGGCGAGCAAAGAAGAATCGGGACGATCAGAGAGACGAGGAAAGCAGGCGGTTATACAGAGAGACGAGACAGAAGGCAAAAAGAGCGGTAGAGAAGGCGAAAGCAGGTGCATGCCAGGAGTTGTACGAAAGACTGGTGACCAAAGAAGGAGAGAAAGACCTGTACAGACTAGCTAGGCAGAGAAACAGGGAAGCGAGGGATGTACAGCAGGTAAGAGTGATGAAAGATGGAAATGGAAATGTGCTGACAAACAGAGAGTGTATTAAGAAGGTGGAAAGAGTACTTTGAGGATTTATTAAATGAGGAGAATCCAAGAGAGAAAAGGTCAGATTCGCTGGAGACGGCAAATCAGGAAGCAGAGTTGGTTAGTAAGGATGAGGTGAGGGCAGCCATGAAAAGAATGAAGACTGGGAAAGCAGTCGGACCAGATGGTATCCCGATTGAGGCTTGGAGATGTTTGGGTGAGACGGCTGTGGAGTTCCTAATGAGATTGTTTAATAAGATCCTAGAGAATGAGAAAATGCTAAATGAATGGAGAAAGAGTGTGCTCGTCCCAATATACAAGAATAAGGGAGATGTACAGAGCTGCAGTAATTACAGAGGAATAAAATTGATGAGCCACACCATGAAGCTATGGGAAAGGGTATTGGAGGCGAGATTGAGAAGAGAGGTAGCAATCTGTGAACAGCAGTACGGGTTTATGCCAAGGAAGAGCACGTCGGATGCAATTTTTGCTTTAAGAATGTTAATGGAGAAGTACAGGGAAGGCCAGAGAAAGCTACATTGTGTGTTTGTAGACCTGGAGAAGGCATACGATAGAGTGCTGAGAGATGAGTTATGGTACTGTATGAGAAAGAGTGGCGTGAATGAGGAGTATATCAGAGTGGTGCAAGACATGTACAGTGGTGCTTGAAAGTTTGTGACCCCTTTAGAATTTTCTATATTTCTGCATAAATATGACCTAAAACAACATCAGATTTTCACACAAGTCCTAAAAGTAGATAAAGAGAACCCAGTTAAACAAATGAGACAAAAATATTATACTTGGTCATTTATTTATTGAGGAAAATGATCCAATATTACATATCTGTGAGTGGCAAAAGTATGTGAACCTTTGCTTTCAGTATCTGGTGTGACCCCCTTGTGCAGCAATAACTGCAGCTAAACGTTTGCGGTAACTGTTGATCAGTCCTGCACACCGGCTTGGAGGAATTTTAGCCCATTCCTCCGTACAGAACAGCTTCAACTCTGGGATGTCGGTGGGTTTCCTCACATGAACTGCTCGCTTCAGGTCCTTCCACAACATTTCCATTGGATTAAGCTCAGGACTTTGACTTGGCCATTCCAAAACATTCACTTTATTCTTCTTTAACCATTCTTTGGTAGAACGACTTGTGTGCTTAGGGTCGTTGTCTTGCTGCATGACCCACCTTCTCTTGAGATTCAGTTCATGGACAGATGTCCTGATATTTTCCTTTAGAATTCGCTGTATCATTCAGAATTCATTGTTCCATCAATGATGGCAAGCCGTCCTGGCCCAGATGCAGCAAAACAGGCCCAAACCATGATACTACCACCACCATGTTTCACAGATGGGATAAGGTTCTTATGCTGGAATGCAATGTTTTCCTTTCTCCAAACATAATGCTTCTCATTTAAACCAAAAAGTTCTATTTTGGTCTCATCCGTCCACAAAACATTTTTACAATAGCCTTCTGGCTTGTCCACGTGATCTTTAGCAAACTGCAGCCGAGCAGCAATGTTCTTTTTGGAGAGCAGTGGCTTTCTCCTTGCAACCCTGCCATGCACACCATTGTTGTTCAGTGTCCTCCTGATGGTGGACTCATGAACATTAGCAAATGTGAGAGAGGCCTTCAGTTGCTTAGAAGTTACCCTGCGGTCCTTTGTGACCTCGCCGACTATTACACGCCTTGCTCTTGGAGTGATCTTTGTTGGTCGACCACTCCTGGGAAGGGTAACAATGGTATTGAATTTCCTCCATTTGTACACAATCTGTCTGTCTGTGGATTGGTGGAGTCCAAACTCTTTAGAGATGGTTTTGTAACCTTTTCCAGCCTGATGAGCATCAACAATGCTTTTTCTGAGGGCCTCAGAAATCTCCTTTGTTCGTGCCATGATACACTTCCACAAACATGTGTTGTGAAGATCAGACTTTGATAGATCCCTGTTCTTTAAATAAAACAGGGTGCCCACTCACACCTGATTGTCATCCCATTGATTGAAAACATCTGACTCTAATTTCACCTTCAAATTAACTGCTAATCCTAGAGGTTCACATACTTTTGCCACTCACAGATATGTAATATTGGATCATTTTCCTCAATAAATAAATGACCAAGTATAATATATTTGTCTCATTTGTTTAACGGGGTTCTCTTTATTCTCAAGGGTTCACAAACTTTCAAGCACCACTGTATGAGAACAGTGAAACAGCAGTGAGGTGTGCAGTTGGAACGACTGAATGGTTCAAGGTGAAGGTGGGACTCCATCAAGGATCTGCTTTGAGTGCTTTCTTGTTTGCCATAGTGATGGACAGCTTGATGGACGAAGTGAAGCGAGAGTCACCATGGAACATGATGTTTGCGGATGATTTTGTGATATGAGGTGAAAGTAGAAAGGAGGTTGAGTTGGGTTTGGAGAGATGGAGGGATGCATTGGAACGAAGAGGAATGAAGGTGAGCAGGAGCAAAACAGAATACATGTGCATCAGTGAGAATGGGGATGAGAGTGTAGTGAAGATGCAAGGAGTAGACGTAAAGAAAGTTGGTGATTTCAAGTACCTGGGGTCAACTGTGCAGGAAAATGGGGGCTGCGATAGTGAGGTGAGAAAGCGAGTGCAGGCAGGGTGGAGCAGGTGGAGAAGGATTTCGGGAGTCATTTGTGATCGGAAAGTCCCAGCAAAAGTGAAAGGTAAGCTGTATAAGACAGTAGTGAGACCAGCTGTGATGTATGGATTGGAGACCGTCCCCTTAACGAAGAGACAGGAGGCAATTAGTTCACTGTGCATGAGGCCGATGAGCTGTTGCCATGGCGTCCGTCGTCCACAGTTCAGTTAAATCGTATCCCCTCCATCAGTTCTCCACGGATTTCTGTTCCGGTTGTTTTGTTTGAAAGAACTCATCACTCCGCACAAAACTCAGTCATTGTTTTGGTCAAGTTTTTTGCTAACGAGTTACTAATTAGGCCAAATTAACAAATTTTCCAGGCCTCTCACTAGAATTGTATCTTGTCTCTGATTTCTCATCAATTTCAGTTCTGATCGATGTTTTGGGTCGATCTTCCCTCAGGGAACAAAACTTGGTCGTTTGTTTGTTGATTTTCCTGTTGTTTATTTCCGGTTAAATCGTGTCTCCTCCCTCAGTTCTCAGTGGATTTCAGTTCTGATTGTTTTATTTGAAAGAACTCGACCTTCTGTACAACACTCAGTCATTGTATTGTTTTGCGAACAAATCAGTTATTAGGTCACTTAACACATTTCCTTCTGACTAGAATGGTATCTTCTCTCTCATTTCTCATCCGATTCCAGTTCTGATTGATGTTTTGGGTCGATCTTCACTCGGGGAACAAAATGTAGTCCTTTGTTGATGTTCCTGTTGTAAACAGTTTGTGGTGGAGGTTGGCTCACTCTCTCGCTCTCTCTCTCTCTCTCTCTCTTTCGCATCGTCACATTTCAGTTCTGTTTGATGTTTTGTTCGTTGTGGTTGTTTTGATGGCAGGACTGATGAGCTCCTACGCCCCTGATGTTCTGGTATTTGCTAGCGTAGCATTTTCTATGTTCATTTACTTTTGTTTGTTTATGAGAACGTGAACAGTGATGTGAAAGCGAACAGCTTGTGTGCTCCAGTCTGACTGAAGGAACCCAAACGAGTTCGGAGCAGGATTGATTTTAAATGTTTGCTAGCGGTGTTAATGTTTGGTTATTTGATGAGGTGAGATGAGCTGTTTTGTGTTTAAACTGGCATTTACTGTGTGTGTGTGTGCGTGCGCGCATGCAGGTCGACCGGTCAGACGTTAAAGAGACAGACGGAGAACCTGCACGTGGATTATTACGTCACCCGAGACTTCAAATCAGAGTATAAGGGCTCGGCGCTGCAGAAGATCGAGAAGAGCGTGGAGGAGGATTACGTGTCGAACGTGCGCAACAACTGCTGGAAGGAACGACAGACGAGTACGTTTCCTCACTAATCAGTGATTTACATACATTTTTGGTGTCCAGTGTGAGTGATCTGTTGCTATAGAAACGATAACGGACTTCAGCGAGTGCTGCAGTTATAGAGAATTAATCAGTCAACACCTTCTGACCAATCAGAGTCCAGAACTCAGCAGCAGCGTTGTTTGATTTCATTCATAAAGTTGTGTGTGTGTGTGTGTTTCAGAAACAGACCTGCTGTATGCAGCTAAAGTGTACAGAGACGAGCGTCTGCGCAGGAAGGCCGAGTTCATGACCATGGATAACTGTAAAGAGCTGGACAGACTAAACGAGTTGTTCCGCGGTGGATGAGCGTCACTCTGCACGGACTCTTAGCACATAGATACGACAGAATATTTACAAAATATGTATATGTCACAAATGTAAATGTTTTTTAAGGAAAGAAATCGGGACGTTAGGAGAGAAAACGTATACTAAAAAATTAACGTCTGATGTACTGTGAGATCTTTTACTTCGAAACCGTTTTCATCCTCATCATGATTCGTCGCTGCTTACAGCTGAATCCCTGACACCATTGTACCTCTGAAGAGTTCTAACACGCTGAAGGATATCAGATCAACTCCCTACCGTTCCTGGTCTCTGCTGCCTCCTGACCTCACGTTAGACTTCCTGAAGCTCATCAGGGAGGCGTAGCTCCTCTCCCACAATCCTTCACGTCTATAGTGAGATGTAAACTTGAAGAAAACTGCGTTTGCTCCTTCACTAGTCCACACCGAAGCTCCATGATCATGATCGGTACCGACAGGAAGTGATTTGAGCAGAGTGGTTCCCCCCCCGAAGTCACGGTTCTGCTGGATGGACCACAGAGTTATTTTTAATCCACGTTGTACATTTTATTTCTGAATGTTTGAAACTATTTAAGTCTTTCGAGAATCAATCTATTTCTTCATTGCTCGACTAATCATTTGAATAAAGTTTAAATTATTAATGACTAACTGGATAAAGCTGCTTACTCACTGTCTCTGAAGCTGACCTGCTGCAGTGTGTTCACTCTGAGAAAGAAAACCAGTCAGGAAAAAGGTACATAAACAGAAGGGGCGGGGCTTAAAGCAGATGACCAACGAGTTTCAACTCTGGGTCTGTTTCTGTCTTCAGCATAAAACTTGTATTGTTAACAAGCTGTCTATTAAAATGTAAAACACACACAGTGTGATAGCGAAACCTGCTGGTTAAATTAGCAAGCTAATAATTACATAGCAAAGGAAGTATTGTACAGCCTTTGTGTTGGTATAAGAATGTTGATTGAAAGAAGAAATATATGAAAGAGAAAGGTACACTGTGTAAGACAAAAACTGAAATAATCTCCATTGAAAATAATTACAGTTGTAAAAGACCTGTTCAAAAACATGATCGGAGACTGAACTGGAAAAGGAAAAAACAATAACAGTGAAGCGGAGTGCTATAAAGATCTTTAAGGAATGGGGGGTTAAGTGGAGAAAATAAGAGGAGGGAATGAAAGGGGAAAAATTTGATCAGATATGACGCTTTAACACACAAACCAAAGCCACATGATGGGAGTGGTAAGATGGCGGCTAGATGGCTTCACTCATCTCTACAGCGGGGAATAGGCTCTGAGCTCTCCAGAGTTTATACAGAGCTCAGTGTCTCCTACCCACAATACATTGTGTGCAACATACTGTATCGCAGGATCATTAATAATGGTACATGATTGACTCACTTCATCCCTGAACCTGTTCATGGTTTTTTTTTTCTCTCTCTCTCTCTCTCTCTCTGTGTGCATCTCATGTAGTTTCTACGTTATACTGTTGCGTTTTGCTGCAGAACACAAAACAGCTGTGTTAAATAGGGATCGACCGATATGTTTTTTTCAGGGCCGATACCGATTATTATGGAATTGGGATGCCGATAACCGATATGTGCAACCGATAAATGTAAACATTATAATTCACATGAAATTAAACATAGCACACACTGACACAGACCTTCATATCCATGAAATGTATGTTTAATTGTAAAATTGAACATGAAATTTTGTGCAGGGAGATGCCAGCAGCATTTGTACAATAAAGTCAAACATTAGTTAGAATAAAATGAGAAATAAAATAAAATAAATATTCACCAATAAAAAAATAAATCACTCCCTACTATATTACAGCTCACCATTTTCAGTGGAAAATAAATGAAAATACACTCTGGATTCTTTTACACTAAGAACTAAGTAAGACTTACCAACTTCAAGTAGTTTTTAAATAACAAATCAAGTGTAGGGAGCTGCCTGCAGCATTTTTTAAAAAGTAAAATCAAACATAAAGTCGGCTATCACTCCCTATTATGTAACAACTTAACAAGTAACCATCTACATTCGAATGCTTTTAATGCCCAAGCCTAATATTCCCAATTTAGGAGGATTATATTGTAGTGAAGGAAGCATTACATGTAGTTTCAGCGAGACTAGTTGGTTGTAGGCTAATTCAAGTGCTTCCTTCCGTAAGCTAAGTTTGCCTGGCTACACAGATGCAAATGGACAATTTTAACGAGTAGTAGATGAAGAATGTAAACATATAATGATGTTGTGCTTTTGCAACTTGTGTGTTTGTGACTTATTGCGGCAAAAGCAGCGTGTCCTTACCTTGAAGTGGGATCTGCTTCTGCCCGAATGCCCATACGGCCGCCTTGAAACAGTTCACACCGTTTAGCTACGCGTGTTGATTGGCTGTATCCCTTGTGCCGCTTCTGCCCGAGTGCCCGTACGGCCGCCTTGAAACAGTTCACAGCGTTTAGCTACATGTGTCGATTGGCTATATCTCTTGTGCCAAACAAATCAGATGTTGTGGTGGGCGGGACCGTGTTCTTGAACTCAGAGAGGCGAGTGCAGGAAAGGATGTGCAGTGACAGTCGCGTTAGGAACGAAATGGCTGCAAAAAGGCATGTTATTGGCATATTGGTGGAAATTATGGCCGATACCGATAACCCTCAAAATGCAGAATATCGGCCCGATATATCAGCCAGGCCGATTATCAGTCGACCCCTAGTGTTAAATGCATAAAAGGTGCTCCTATAAATCCAACAGGTGGCCGGATCTCATCCTATTCAGTGAAGAACAGCCAAAGTGAAACAACATAGCTTTCATGTACTTGAGTAAGAGTTGGCCATTTAGACTTTTTTTCCTTGTTCTTGTAATCAAGTATTACTGATGGGTCTTTCCCTATTTTTGTGAATTTGAGAGAAGGGGGGTGGGCTGTAGGGAAAGTGGTGGCTGAGCAGATGTTTCCTCTCTGGCTAACTGACTGCAGGAACATCAGTCTGACAAAAACCAATATGGGGCGAGGAGAAACCCGATAAAGTAAATTTATACTGTTATTCTTCAAAATCAGTTCATCTTGTACACGCCCCTGACTACAACTCTCACCTGTGGTGACATCACGGAGGCAGAGGAGACGGAACTATATACGCCCCTGAGTAAATCTCTCACCTGTGGTGACATCACGGAGGCAGAGGAGGAGGAGCTATACATGCCCCTGAGTAAATCTCTCCCCTGTGGTGGCATCACAGAGGCAGAGGAGGCGGAGCTGTATACGCCCCTGAGTAAATCTCTCCCCTGTGGTGGCATCACAGAGGCAGAGGAGGAGGAGCTATACACGCCCCTGAGTAAATCTCTCCCCTGTGGTGGCATCACAGAGGCAGAGGAGGCGGAGCTGTACACGCCCCTGACTACCACCATGTCCAAACTGACAAAGAGAGTATGGGATAATAGTATGCTGATGGAGCACACAAAACTCCAGGTCTACAGAGCTTGCGTTGTGAACACCCTCCTGTATGGCAACGAGTCTTGGACCCTGCATGCCCAACAGGAACGAAAGCTCAACGCTTTCCTCATGCACTGTCTCCGACGCATCCTGCACACCACTTGGCAGGACAAAGTCCCCAACAACACTGTCCTGGAGAAAGCCAGAATTCCCAGCATACACACTGCTGAAACAGAGATGCATGCGATGGCTTGGTTACGTAGTGTGGATGGCCGTTGGTCGGATTCCCAAAGATCTCCTCTATGGAGAATTGGTCAAAGGAAAACGTCCCCCAGTCAGACCAAAACTGCGCTACAAAAACATTCACAAGAGGGACTTGAAGACTGAGCATTGACCTGAACACCTGGGAAGCAGCAGCCTCAGATCAACCAGCCTGGAGACAGACTGTGCAGAAAGGCCTCTCCAAGTTTGAAGAGACAATTGTTGAACTGTCCAAGGCAAAGAGAAGGAGGAGGAAGGTCCAATTCCAGTCAGTCAGACAGACTAGTGTCAGACTACACCTGTCCTCTGTGTGGGAGAGCTCGCCACTCCCTCATGGGCCTGTCCAGCTGTACTCGACACTGCATTAGAACAACCCAGAGTGCAACTCCATAGTCTCCTGAGACTGACGGACGCCCAAAGAGTCAGCTATAAAATTCCACCTCGATAAAAATTCAACCAAGCACCATTAAAACTTCAAGTATTTCCATAGACCAATTATAACGGAGTGTTGTTTATTGACATAAACAGCTCGGAGAACACGGCAGACTCAGGGTAAGAACACACATGAGATTTTATTTCTTGGTGCACTCATTCCCTTTGGGACAGTCAGTGTGCAGTAATGTAACATCTCTATCATTCTTTTTTTTAAGGTTTATATTTAAAAGAGAGTGAGTGTGCTGCGTCAACTGTCTCCCATCGGAGTCGTATCGTAACCCACTCAGACTCTGGAGCTCTTACCTGCTCTTTATACGCAGTTTCTGTGTGTGTTCTCCCCAGGGGGTGTGGGTTTCCTCTAGTTTCCTCCCAAAAACATGCCAGTAGGTGGACTGGCTACACTCAAGTCCCCTGTGTGTGAATGAGTGTGTGAACGTTGCCCTGAGATGCACTCATGTCCCATCCACACCCCAGATGACCCTCACCAAGATAAAGAAACGACTGAAGATAAAGGAATGAAAGCACTCCATTACATTAAAATGTGTAGAAACATGTATCAGTGGATTTACACAGGACTTTACTGTATATACAGTACGTAGTGTTCAAAGTGGGCTTTGGGGAAACATAGATGTATGTATTTTTTTAGATTTTCTTTGAAGAAATCCACCATTATTAAAGATGATATAATATTTATTATTATACATACAGGCCACTTCTTCTGTGGAATAAAAACATGTTCTAGTCCCTTCTAGCGGGTTTATTGATGGCATGCAATATTATTATCATATCGCTTACCCTCCATGTATTACGCCGCTCTCGTCAATGGAGAATGAGTGTGCAATACTGCTATAATATTGCATGTTGTCAAGACAACATAACCTCACATGTCAGAGCTCATGTGAAGATCCAATGACAAAACTTTTCTGCTGCACATGCGCACAATCATTTCTTTGTCGGCCGGGAAAGAGAGAAGACGAGGCGAATCCAGTGCCAGGATTAAGCACTCAATAAATAAACTGAAAACTGAAACTAAAGACGCGCTGAACATTTGAAAGGCTCCCAGTTATTGCTGCACAAGGGGGTCACACCAGATACTGAAAGCAAAGGGTCACATACTTTTGCCACTCACAGATATGTAATATTGGATCATTTTCCTCAATAAATAAATGACCAAGTATAATATTTTTGCCTCATTTGTTTAACTGGGTTCTCTTTATCTACTTTTGGGACTTGTGTGAAAATCTGATGATGTTTTAGGTCATATTTATGCAGAAATATAGAAAATTCTAAAGGCGTCACAAACTTTCAAGCACTGTAATGTCTGTGACTGTCTCTTACAGACATAAAGTACTGACACAACTAACGTGAGTTCTCCGTGTTCATCGGCAACATAACATCCAGTATCTCGCTCTCCCTGGCTTCTTCGTGGCCTAGCCTTAATGCAGAACCTGCTATGGGTGAAACATAGTGACATCCCCAGGCTATCACCTGTCATTACATCTCCCCCACAAAGATGTTGCACTCCTCTGTTAACCTAGACTTTTAGTGTAACCCATACACACAACGTCTTTATGTGAACAATATTTCCTATTGTAACAAAACTGTCTTACTAATCTTCAGACCTCAAAGTTATCAAACTAAAATAGACATTTTCTGTTCCTTCGTTAACAAAACTTAAACATTCCTTCTGCCTTTACTTTTCAACACCCTGTGTACTTCTTGCAACAAAATTCAGCAATAAATCAACACGTCTCAACAATGACCTCAGCTTTTTCTTTTCACATTTCCATGCTGTTTCCATCACTCATCCCCTCTTTTTTTTTTAAATAACCACCCCTGAGTAACCCCATGTTTACCAGTCCAGTTTGTCTGGGGCTTTGCTCACTCTGCCGGAATGAGTGACAGTCACTGTCCCTGGTGTGTGTGTGAGAGTGTCTTGTCTCTCTGTCCCTTGTGTGCTCTGTGTTTCTGACCTCAGGAGTGACCTGGTCAGGGCTTTCACCAACCGGTGTGAGCAGCTCAGGTGTGAATTGCAGATGGCGCCTATTTCTCCTATAGTGCTCACCTTGTGCTGTCTCTACAATATCGGACCTTGGAGTAGAGCTAGAGCTCTGAACAACAGCTGCATTGTCCACTGTTTCTGTTCATCCAACTTTGTGAGCACAGTTTCCCCCAGGCTCAGTGGTGGTAGCATCCTTACTCCATTCCTGCGGTTATAGTAGTAGGCTTGTTTCTGTTTGGCTGCAGCATCAGCCTGCCTGATCTCGTCCTCGTCAGGCCAGTTTGGTTTCAGATTGTCCTGCAGGGTGGTTCTGATTTTCCTGCCCATCAACAATTCTGTTGGACTAACTCCCATGCAAGAGGTGGGTGTGGCTGTGTACGGCATCAGTGCAAGAAGTGGGTCATCCTGTCTCAGTATAGATTTCGCTATCTGGACTGCCCTCTCTCCCTGTCCATTACTCTGAGGGTAATGTGGGCTAGATATGACATGAAATAAGTCATATGCCCCACTAAAGTCCCTCATCTCTGCTGAAGCTAGCTGGGGCCCGTTATCACTCACTAGCGCCTCTGGAATGCCATAACGTGCAAATGTGGCTTTCAGCTTAGCTACAACCTGGCTACTGGTAGTTGTAGGTAGAGTCAAAATCTCAAGATATCTCGTCTCGTCTCGTCTCGTCTCGTCTCGTCTTCTTCCGCTTATCCAGGACCGGGTCGCGGAGGCAGCAGTCTAAGCATGGAAGCCCAAACTTCCCTTTCCCCAGACACCTCGGCCAGCTCCTCGGGAAGAACACCGAGGCGTTCCCAGGCCAGCCGAGAGACATAGTCCCTCCAGCGTGTCCTGGGTCTTCCCCGGGGCCTCCTCCCGGGGGGACATGCCTAGAACACCTCCCCAGGGAGGCGTCCAGGAGGCATCCGAAAAAGATGCCCGAGCCACCTCAGCTGGTTCCTCTCGATGTGGAGGAGCAGCGGCTCTACTCCGAGCTCCTCCCGAGTGACTGTGCTTCTCACCCTATCTCTAAGGGAGCGCCCAGCCACCCTGCGAAGGAAACTCATTTCAGCCGCTTGTATCCGCGATCTTGTTCTTTCTGTCATTACCCAAAGCTCATGACCATAGGTGAGAGTCGGAACGTAGATCGACCGGTAAATTGAGAGCTTCGCCTTTTGGCTCAGCTCCTTCTTCACCACGACGGACCGGTAAAGCGACCGCATCACTGCGGAGGCTGCACCGATCCGCCTGTCGATCTCACGCTCCATCCTTCCCTCACTCGTGAACAAGATCCCGAGATACTTAAACTCCTCCACTTGAGGCAGGACTTCTCCACCAACCTGGAGAGGGCAAGCCACCCTTTTCCGGTCGAGAACCATGGCCTCGGACTTGGAGGTGCTGATTCTCATCCCAGCCGCTTCACACTCGACTGCAAACCGCCCCAGTGCATGCTGAAGGTCCTGGTTTGAAGAAGCCAACAGGACAACATCATCCGCAAAAAGCAGAGATGAAATCCTGTGGTTCCCAAACAGGATTCCTTCCGGCCCCTGGCTGCGCCTAGAAATTCTGTCCATAAAAATTATGAATTATGACAAAGGGCAGCCCTGACGGAGTCCAACATGCACTGGGAACAGGTCTGACTTACTGCCGGCAATGCGAACCAGACTCCTGCTCCGTTCATACAGGGACCGGACAGCCCTTAGCAAAGAGCCCCGAACCCCATACTCCCGAAGCACCCCCCACAGAATACCACGGGGGACACGGTCGAATGCCTTCTCCAGATCCACAAAGCACATGTGGACTGGTTGGGCAAACTCCCATGAACCCTCGAGCACCCTATGAAGGGTATAGAGCTGGTCCAGTGTTCCGCAACCAGGACGAAAACCGCATTGTTCCTCCTGGATCCGAGGTTCGACTATTGGTCGAATTCTCCTCTCCAGTACCCTGGAGTAAACCTTCCCTGGGAGGCTGAGAAGTGTGATTCCCCTATAATTGGAGCACACTCTCCGGTCCCCTTTCTTAAAAAGAGGGACCACCACCCCAGTCTGCCACTCCAGAGGCACTGTCCCCGACCGCCACGCGATGTTGCAGAGGCGTGTCAACCAAGACAGCCCCACAACATCCAGAGACTTGAGATACTCAGGGCGGATCTCATCCACCCCCGGTGCCTTGCCACCGAGGAGCTTGCAAACCACCTCAGTGACTTCGACTTGGGTAATGGACGAGTCCACCTCTGAGTCATCAGCCTCAGTCTCCTCAGTGGAAGACATGACGGTGGGATTGAGGAGATCCTCAAAGTATTCCTTCCACCGCCCGACAATGTCCCCAGTCGAGGTCAACAGCTCCCCACCCGCACTGTAAACAGTGTTGGCAGAGTACTGCTTCCCCCTCCTGAGGCGCCGGACGGTTTGCCAGAATTTCTTCGAGGCCGACCGATAGTCCTTCTCCATGGCCTCCCCGAACTCCTCCCAGTTCCGAGTTTTTGCCTCCGCAACTGCCCGAGCTGCAGCACGCCTGGCCTGCCGATACCCGTCGGCTGCCTCAGGAGTCCCGGAGGTCAACATGGCCCGATAGGACTCCTTCTTCAGCTTTACGGCATCCCTTACTTCCGGTGTCCACCACCGGGTTCGGGGATTGCCGCCACGACAGGCACCGGAGACTTTGTGGCCACAGCTCCGAACAGCTGCGTCCACAATGGAGGTAGAGAACATGGTCCACTCAGACTCAATGTCCCCCGCCTCCCTCGGAAGCTGGGAAAAGCTCTCCCGGAGGTGGGAGTTAAAGACCTCCCCAACAGAGTGCTCGGCCAGACGTTCCCAGCAGACCCTCACCATACGTTTGGGCCTGCCAGGTCTGTCCAGCTTCCTCCTCCGCCAGCGGATCCAACTCACCACCAGGTGGTGATCAGTTGACAACTCAGCCCCTCTCTTCACCCGAGTGTCCAAGACATAGGGTCGGAGATCAGATGACACGACTACAAAGTCGATCATCGACCTCCGACCTAAGGTGTCCTGGTGCCACGTGCACTTATGGACACCCCTATGCTCGAACATGGTGTTCGTTATGGACAAACTGTGACTAGCACAGAAGTCCAATAACAAAACACCACTCGGGTTCAGATCGGGGAGGCCGTTCCTCCCAACCACGCCCCTCCAGGTGTCACTGTCATCGCCCACGTGAGCATTGAAGTCCCCCAGTAGCACAATGGAGTCCCCAGTCTGAGCACCCCTCAGTACCTCTCCCAGGGACTCCAAGAAGGCCGGATACTCTATACTGCTATTTGGCCCGTAGGCACAAACAACAGCAAGAGCCCTCTCCCCAATCCGAAGGCGCAGAGAGGCGACCCTCTCGTTCACTGGGGTAAACTCCAACACATGGCGGCTGAGCTGGGGAGCTATAAGGAAGCCCACACCAGCCCGCCACCGCTCACCACGGGCGACTCCAGAGAAGTGGAAAGTCCAGTCCCTCTCGAGGAGCTGGGTTCCAGAGCCCAAGCTGTGCGTGGAGGTGAGCCCGACTATCTCTAGCCGGTACCTCTCAACCTCCCGCACAAGCTCAGGCTCCTTCCCCCCCAGCGAAGTGACATTCCATGTCCCAACAGCCAGCCGCTGTGTCCGGGGATCAGGTCGTCGAGGCCCCTGCCTTCGACTGCCACCCAATCCACACTGCACCAAACCCCTACTGCTACCTCTGTGGGTGGTGAACCCACAGGAGGTCGGGCCCACGTCACCTCTTCGGGCTGAGCCCGGCCGGGCCCCATGGGCAAAGGCCCGGCCACCAAGCACTCGCATACGAGCCCCAACCCCGGGCCTGGCTCCAGGGTGGGGCCCCGGCTGCGTCCTACCGGGCGACGTCACGGTCCTGGATTTTTTCTCCATAGGGGTTTTTTGGTGAACTGCTCTTGGTCTGGCCTGTCACCTAGGACCTGTCTGCCTTGGGAAACCCTAACAGGGGCATAATGCCCCCGACAACATAGCTCCTAGGATCATTCAAGCACACAAACCCCTCCACCACAATAAGGTGGCAGTTCTAGGAGGGGATCTCAAGATATCTAGAGTAATATTCAGACACCACTAAGTAGTTCTGCTTCTTAAACTCACATAGGTCTATAGCAACTTTCTGCCATGGTCTGGATGGGAGCTCACTGGGCATTAATGGCTCCTTTCTCTGTGTGTTTTTGTGTTCCCTACAGAATGTACACTGCTGTACTATTGTTCCAATTTCGTCTGACATTCTGGGCCACCATACAGACTGGTTTGCTCTTTCTCTACACTTAACTAGGCCCTGATGCCCATCATGGATTCTCTCTAAAATGACCTTCCTCATTCCTGTGGGAATTACAATGTGGCTGCCCCAATAACTAACCCATCTATCTCAGATAGTTCCCCTCTCACCTGGTAAAAGTCCCTGACTGCCTCAGGTACTTTCTCCAAGTACTCAGGCCACCCCTTCCTGATGAAACCTATGACTATCTGGAGCTGCCTGTCATTGTCTGTGTGCTGTTTTAGCTCAGTCATTCTGTGTGGTGTGGCTGGGACCTGGCTCATGACAGCATCAATGTGTGCTGCCACCTCCTCATGACAGACCCCATCCCCATAACACTGCTCTGGGCTCCTAGAGAGCGCATCAGTTACTGATAATGTCTTACCAGGTGCATGCTCTGTTATGGCACTGAAAAGCATGAACCTCATCAGTAACCTCTGGCACCTGATTGGTACACAGTCCAAGTCTTTGTTGTTCATGAGAGGTACCAGGGGTTTATGATCAGTAACTAGCCTAAAGCTATCAAGTCCATACAGATATTTGTCGAAACGTTTGCAAGCCCACACACTAGCCATACATTCCTTCTCAATTTGCACGTACCTTTTCTCCGTGTTGCTCAGTCGTCTGGAACAGTAAGCCACGGGCCTCCAGTGGTCCTGGTGCTGCTGCAACAGCACACCACCCAACCCGTAGCTGCTGGCATCGGCTGACACCATAGTGGGCTTGCTGGCGTCGTAGAAGGTGAATACAGGAGCTGTGGCTTGTGCAGTCTTTACTTTCCTGAACGCCTCAGACTGGGCAGGTCCCCACGTCCACCCTGTGTGGGTGTACCACTGTTGACAGCTCTGGAACAAACTTGGCTAAATAGTTAACCATTCCTAAGAACCTTTTGAGTTCAGTCACATTTTGTGGTTGTGGAAAGTTCTCTATCCCGGTCATTTGGCCGGGTCAGCCCTAATGCCTGCCTCGTCTATAACGTGACCCAGGAAATGGACCTGTCTTTGCTTAAACTTGCACTTTGCCCTATTCAGCTTGAGGCCTGCTGCTTCGATGACCTTGAGTAACTCTGCAAGGCGTTGATCATGTAGCTCTTCTGTCTCGCAGTGAATAAGAACATCATTGTAAAACTTTGAGCGGGTGGGTGGAGCACAGAAGTACAGCAGGCCAGAACTGAGTTTCCAAAAAACTCTGTCACACTTTTCAGCGTTTACACTCTCCCAGACACTCAGACACACGCGCGCACACACATCAGTCGTCTGGTTGGGGAGAGAGCTCCCTTCCTCCGCTCTCTCCCTCCTTATATAGGGCGCGGTCACTGGGGAAGACACACAAACAGGTTAATTGATATCAGGTGTAGTGATTCTGCCACTTACCTTCCCTGACTCCGCCCTCCGGTCACAGACTGACGCTTGACCACGCCCCTGCTGCCACATACCCCCACCGCCCGACTCGGGCCGGGCAGCCGTCCGGCCTACAGCCAACTCCCCCCCCCCCCCCCCCGATGGGAGAGGAAGTCCGCCATGATCATCTGCGCCCCCGGCCTGTGGATCACCTTGAAGTTAAAGGGTTGGAGTGCCAGATACCAACGGGTGATCAGCAAACTTACTTGAATCTCGCCATCTTCTTTGCTCAGCTTCGTGGCCAATCGGTAGCAGCAAAATCATTGTTTCCACTCCGGCCATTCTGCTGGGCTCTCAAACTTGAATTCACTCTGCGGGTTGAACTTTGACGTGACTCCTTTGCCTCACCGACACACAGGCTCTTCTGACACCATGTAATGTCTGTGACTGTCTCTTACAGACATAAAGTATTGACACAACTAACTTGAGTTCTCTATATTTGGCTTTATTAACTGTCGGCAACATAACATCCAGTATCTCACTCTACCAGGCTTCTTCATGTGCCCCAGGCCTAGCCTTAATGCAGTACCCGCTATGGGTGAAACATATAGTGACATCCCCAGGCTATCACCTGTCATTACAAGCACCACTGTACCACATATTATTATTATTATTATTATTATTATTATTATTATGTCATTTTATTTGTAGGGGACCATGTACAGTTTTTAACATAAATGTTTCCATCTGATGCACTGTACCAGAGTTAGCCTTTGGCTAATTTACATCTGCAGTCCCCCTGGCAGGGCACAATTACAAATAAACACAGGACAACATTCAAACATACAAACATAATAGACAATATAGGCAATACAAAATACAACAAGACACACATAACTCCACTATACACACAGTCAACACCATTATGAGTAGATAAAAATACAGAAAGTATATGATGTGTATGAAAGTGTTTTGTCAGTCATCAATGAGTGCAGTGTTGGGTGGTTTTCAATCGATGTTTTAATTGCAATTTAAAACTGCTAATAGAGCCAGAGCTCTTTATGTTGTCGGGTATGTCATTCCACTGTGTGGTGGCATTCACTGCAAATGCTGACTGACCAAACGTAGAATAGCGAAAGGGTACTATGCAATTATGTATGGATGCTATTCTGGTGGATCTTACAGAGTTTACAGGGCGACATTGAACAAATTCAAGTAGACAAGTAGGAGCCAGACCATTTAAAATACAATATCAGCTGACATTTTATATTTTGGTTCAAGGAATGACATGCGACCTTTGACCTGGATATTCATGTGGTTACAATATCAATTCCCTGTTGACATTTATTGGTAAACTACAAAACTAGAAATTAATACAAACAACAACGAATGATTAACAAAATGTGATCTACGAAAATACATAGAAAGTGGGTAGAAAGTGAAACAAAAAGATTTTTTGACACAGGTTCAACATTGTGGCGGCACGGTGGTGTAGTGGTTAGCGCTGTCGCCTCACAGCAAGAAGGTCCGGGTTCGAGCCCCGGGGCCGGCGAGGGCCTTTCTGTGCGGAGTTTGCATGTTCTCCCCGTGTCCGCGTGGGTTTCCTCCGGGTGCTCCGGTTTCCCCCACAGTCCAAAGACATGCAGGTTAGGTTAACTGGTGACTCTAAATTGAGCGTAGGTGTGAATGTGAGTGTGAATGGTTGTCTGTGTCTATGTGTCAGCCCTGTGATGACCTGGCGACTTGTCCAGGGTGTACCCCGCCTTTCGCCCATAGTCAGCTGGGATAGGCTCCAGCTTGCCTGCGACCCTGTAGAACAGGATGAAGCGGCTACAGATAATGAGATGAAGAGGCGAGCAAAGAAGAATTGGGACGATCAGAGAGACGAGGAAAGCAGGCGGTTATACAGAGAGACGAGACAGAAGGCAAAAAGAGCGGTAGAGAAGGCGAAAGCAGATGCATACCAGGAGTTGTACGAAAGACCTGTACAGACTAGCTAGGCAGAGAAACAGGGAAGCGAGGGATGTACAGCAGGTAAGAGTGATGAAAAATGGAAATGTGCTGACAAACAAAGAGAGTGTATTAAGAAGGTGGAAAGAGTACTTTGAGGATTTATTAAATGAGGAGAATCCAAGAGAGAAAAGGTCAGATTCGCTGGAGACAGCAAATCAGGAAGCAGAGTTGGTTAGTAAGGATGAGGTGAGGCCAGCCATGAAAAGAATGAAGACTGGGAAAGCAGTCGGACCAGATGGTATCCCGATTGAGGCTTGGAGGTGTTTGGGTGAGACGACTGTGGAGTTCCTAACGAGATTGTTTAATAAGATCCTAGAGAATGAGAAAATGCCAAATGAATGGAGAAAGAGTGTGCTCGTCCCAATATACAAGAATAAGGGAGATGTACAGAGCTGCAGTAATTACAGAGGAATAAAATTGATGAGCCACACCATGAAGCTTTGGGAAAGGGTATTGGAGGCGAGATTGAGAAGAGAGGTAGCAATCTGTGAACAGCAGTACGGGTTTATGCCAAGGAAGAGCACGTCGGATGCAATTTTTGCTTTAAGAATGTTAATGGAGAAGTACAGGGAAGGCCAGAGAAAGCTACATTGTGTGTTTGTAGACCTGGAGAAGGCATACGATAGAGTGCCAAGAGATGAGTTATGGTATTGTATGAGAAAGAGTGGAGTGAATGAGGAGTATATCAGAGTGGTGCAAGACACGTATGAGAACAGTGAAACAGCAGTGAGGTGTGCAGTTGGAACGACTGAATGGTTCAAGGTGAAGGTGGGACTCCATCAAGGATCTGCTTTGAGTGCTTTCTTGTTTGCCATAGTGATGGACAGCTTGACAGATGAAGTGAAGCGAGAGTCACCATGGAACATGATGTTTGCGGATGATGTGATATGCGGTGAAAGCAGAAAGGAGGTTGAGTTGGGTTTGGAGAGATGGAGGGATGCATTGGAATGAAGACGAATGAAGGTGAGCAGGAGCAAAACAGAATACATGTGCATCAATGAGAATGGGGATGAGAGTGTAGTGAAGATGCAAGGAGTAGACGTAAAGAAAGTTGGTGAATTCAAGTACCTGGGGTCAACTGTGCAGGAAAATGGGGGCTGCGATAGTGAGGTGAGAAAGCGAGTGTAGGCAGGGTGGAGCAGTTGGAGAAGGATTTCGGGAGTCATTTGTGATCGGAAAGTCCCAGCAAAAGTGAAAGGTAAGCTGTATAAGACAGTAGTGAGACCAGCTGTGATGTACGGATTGGAGACCGTCCCCTTAACGAAGAGACAGGAGGCAAAGTTGGAGGTGGCGGAGTTGAGGATGTTAAGGTTTGCGATGGGAGGTTGGACAGGATAAGGAACGAGCACATCAGAGGGACAGCACATGTGGAGAGCTTGGGAATGAAGCTAAGAGAGATGAGACTGAGATGGTATGGGCACATCCTGAGAAGAGATGCAGAGCATGTGGGAAGGAGAATGTTGAGGATGGAGCTGCCAGGCAAACGAAAACGAGGAAGGCCAAAGAGGAGATACATGGATGTGGTGAGAGAGGACATGAAAGTGGCAGGTGTGGTAGAGAAGGATGCGGAAGACAGGGAGCAACGGAGACGAAAGATCCGCTGTGGCGACCCCTAATCAGGAGCAGCCAAAAGAAGAAGAAGAAGAAAGTCTTTTATACTTTTGCAATGGCCAAAAGATCGTTAAGGTGTCGATAATTGTAGCCACCGCTCTAGTAAAAGAGCCGTTCAAAAAAATGATCAGAGACTGAACTGGAAAAGGAAAAAAACAATAACAGTGAAGCGGAGCGCTATAAAGATCTGTAAGGAATGGGGGGGTAAAGTGGAGAAGATAAGAGAAGGGAATGAAAGGGAATAAAAAGTCAGGAGATAGTTTTCTTGGGGAAAGTTTGATCAGATACGACGCTTTAACACACAAACCAATCCAGGCGGTGGGAGTGGTAAGATGGCGGCCAGAGCTCAGTTGTTGTACAGCACGCGCCAGCTGATCAGAAACAGAACGTGATTGCGTCACTGGGAACGCGACCATCAGGTTTGTTTACGGAAATGAAACCCGGAAGTGAATGTCTGCCCCAGTGAGTCACAGCAGTCAGGTGGACTTTGGCTGCTCGGATGGAGTGAAGATGATTCACAGCGGTTCTGTGTCACCTTTAACGCTTCACTCGGGTCTGAATGAGGGATAAAGTGCTGAAGGAGTGATCAGGGCACAGAGAGAGAGGGATAAAGTGCTGAAGGAGTGATCAGGGCACAGAGAGAGAGAGGGATAAAGTGCTGAAGGAGTGATCAGGGCACAGAGAGAGAGGGATAAAGTGCTGAAGGAGTGATCAGGGCACAGAGAGAGAGGGATAAAGTGCTGAAGGAGTGATCAGGGCACAGAGAGAGAGGGATAAAGTGCTGAAGGAGTGATCAGGGCAGAGAGAGAGAGGGATAAAGTGCTGAAGGAGTGATCAGGGCACAGAGAGAGAGGGATAAAGTGCTGAAGGAGTGATCAGGGCACAGAGAGAGAGGGATAAAGTGCTGAAGGAGTGATCAGGGCACAGAGAGAGAGGGATAAAGTGCTGAAGGAGTGATCAGGGCACAGAGAGAGAGGGATAAAGTGCTGAAGGAGTGATCAGGGCACAGAGAGAGAGGGATAAAGTGCTGAAGGAGTGATCAGGGCACAGAGAGAGAGGGATAAAGTGCTGAAGGAGTGATCAGGGCACAGAGAGAGAGAGGGATAAAGGGCTGAAGGAGTGATCAGGGCACAGAGAGAGAGGGATAAAGTGCTGAAGGAGTGATTAGGGCAGAGAGAGAGAGGGATAAAGTGCTGAAGGAGTGATCAGGGCACAGAGAGAGGAGGAGAATGCAGCGGTGCGGAGTCCCAGCGCCTCTCCTGCTCCTCTTTCTGCTGCTCTGTGGGACATTTGGGTCCAGTGGCGGGCTGCAGGAGCTCGAACCCGAGACCCCAGACTGGAGGGAGACTTTAAAAACCATCCGGAACGGAATTCACAAGATAGACACCTACCTGAACTACGCCCTGGATTTAATCGGAGGGTCTGATGGACTGTGTCGGTTTCAGTGCTCTGATGGTGTGTGTATGAGAGAGAGAGAGAGAGAGTGTGTGAGAGAGAGAGAGAGAGAGGTCACTGGACTGTGTTTCAGCTCCACCTGCTATACAGGACACTTTTCTGTGTATAAATACAGAGTCTTGGCCCAGCAGTGATCAGATGTCTAATTTGTCTCAGCAGTGACTCTGATATCGACGTGTCATTACGAGTTGTAATTTATCTGTGTTACTCTTTCACAGGATACAAACTCATTCCCAGACCTCACTACAAACACTCTCCTCCCAACGGCTGCGGCTCTCCGCTGTTTGGATTTCATGTAAGTGTGGATGAAGCTGCAGTGTATAAAGCCAGAGTATAAACCAAATTAAACAATTATGTGCGACAGCGTCCCTGAAACATTTCAAATAACGACTTGGATGCTGTTATTCATTTATCATACCCCATTTCTACTGAATTCTGGACTCTGTGTTGATTAATTCTCTATAACAGCAGCTTGTTTCTATAGTAACGGCTTATTCTCTGGAAGGAGTCTCCAGTGTCAGTGCTGTGTAACAGTCAGAGTTAAAGCTGTAACTTGACGTTTCCTGATGTTTTCAGGACAGAGGAGTTTACAGTTCTTTACGGTTTCTCAGTAGCAGGAAAAGCTGCAGGTTTTTTTGTCTAACTTCAAGGAGAAAAAAAAATCGAGGCAGGTGATGGAATGACTGTTTATAGCTGCTACAACGTAAGTGAGAACAGGAACGGACTTGCTTTGCTGATGTTCTAGATTCAAGTCAAAAACAGTCCCTTCCCACACCATGTGGCGCCGATTTCCATAGCCCTCGGCCTCTCGCCTATTACATACAGTGGCTCAGGTTACAGTGGGGGGCGGGTCCTCTGGTGACCGCGAGAGTTTGACTCCCCACTCGCATCTGTATTGCACCATGCCTTGCCAGACAGCAGTAGGTACCATTTTTATGATGGTCTTTGGTACGACCCGACGGTGACTAGAACTCGCGATCTCCCGCCCAAGAGGCAGACATGCTAACCACTAGGCCAACTCACGTTATAGCTGCTATAACGCAAGTGAGAACAGGAACGGACTTGCTTTTGCTGATGTTCTAGGTTAAATAGATAAAAAGTACGACAGGTTGTTCAGTAGATGGTCGATATAATCTGGCAAAATGCTGTGCTATAAGAGGAGTAAAACACCCAGGAACACGCTGTTACAGGAAAATAATTAGCACCAGGGTGGGAAAAGTAACCTCAGGCCATATCACAGCACCCTGTTGTGAATTAATTTCCGTCCCGGAGTGTTTTATTCCTTCTATAGCAATGTGCAGATTCAGGAGCTGGACTCTGTGTGAACACAAACGGAACACTGTTTCCTCTCGCCCTCAGTTTGATCTCGGGATTCCGTCGATGACTAAATGCTGTAACCAGCACGACCGCTGCTACGACACGTGTGGACGAGAGAAACATGACTGTGATGATCAGTTCCACATGTGTTTGGAGACGATATGTAGGAATGTACAGATCACACTGGGACTGGAGCAGAGTGTACACGGTAAACTCCCTGTGTGTTTCCAGACTTTTCCAGGGGCTCGGATCTTGTGTATGTTTTGGAGAAGGTTCTGATGAAACATCTCTGATTCAGACTGAGTGCTGGGTGGGTCAGACCGTACAGACACCACATGAGCACATCTATTTGAGACCCTGAACGCTTCCATAAAGCTGAGGAATGAGATGGGTTCGTTACACACGGAGATTTAGAGCATCGGGATAAACCAGTGGCGATAAAGCTTCCGTTACTCTCACGAGCTGCAGCACAGATCTCTAATGACAGATATCTAATATCGGAAAAGAGTCGCATCTCAGGCTTTGGAACAGAGAATCAGTTGCAAAGAGTCAGTTACAAAGATTCTGTTCTATAGAGTCAGTTGCAAAAAGAGTCGGTTCCAATGATTCTTTTCGATAGAGTCAGTTGCAAAAAGAGTCGGTTCTAAAGTTTCTTTTCAATAGAGTCAGTTGCAAAAAGAGTCGGTTCTAAAGATTCTTTTCTAAAGAGTCAGTTCTAAAGATTCTTTTCTATAGAGTCAGTTCTAAAGTTTATTTTCTATAAAGTCAGTTGCAAAAAGAGTCCGTTCTAAAGATTCTTTTCTATAGAGTTGGTTGCAAAAAGAGTCGCTTCTAAAGATTCTTTTCTATAGAGTCAGTTGCAAAAAAGAGTCGGTTCTAAAGATTCTTTTCTATAGAGTCAGTTGCAAAAAGAGTCGGTTCCAAAGATTCTTTTCAATAAGAGTCAGTTGCAAAAGGAGTCGGTTCTAAAGATTCTTTTTATTTTCTATAAAGTCAGTTGCAAAAAGAGTTGATTCTAAAGATTCTTTTCTATAGAGTCAGTTGCAAAAAGAGTCAGTTCTAAAGATTCTTTTCAATAAGAGTCAGTTGCAAAAGGAGTCGGTTCTAAAGATTCTTTTTATTTTCTATAAAGTCAGTTGCAAAAAGAGTCGATTCTAAAGATTCTTTTCTATAGAGTCAGTTGCAAAAAGAGTCGGTTCTAAAGATTCTTTTCTATAGAGTCAGTTGCAAAAGGAGTCAGTTCTAAAGATTCTTTTCTATAGAGTCAGTTCTAAAGTTTAGTCAGTTGCAAAAAGAGTCAGTTCTAAAGATTCTTTTCTATAGAGTCAGTTGGCAAAAAGAATCGGTTCTAAAGATTATTTTCGATAGAGTCAGTTGCAAAAGGAGTCAGTTCTAAAGATTCTTTTCTATAGAGTCAGTTCTAAAGTTTATTTTCTATAGAGTCGGTTGCAAAAAGAGTTGGTTCTAAAGGCTCTTTTCTATAGAGTCAGTTGCAAAAAAGAGTCGGTTCTAAAGATTCTTTTCTATAGAGTCAGTTCTAAAGTTTATTTTCTATAGAGTCGGTTGCAAAAAGAGTTGGTTCTAAAGGCTCTTTTCTATAGAGTCAGTTGCAAAAAAGAGTCGGTTCTAAAGATTCTTTTCTACAGAGTCAGTTGCAAGAGTGTCAGCTAAACGCCTGTAATGTAATGTATAGTCAGTTCTTAAGCCAATGAGTCAATTCTAAAGAGCTGATTCCAGAAAGTTGATTCCCTTTTAGACCAAACAGATGATTCTACAGTCTGTAACTGAGCTGTGTGTTTACAGAGAATATTAATAACAGTAATTAATACCATCTCGTTAACTCATTATTGTCTTGGTTTTTCATTTATCACTCCTGTGATTACTCTCTCTAAAGTATTACTGTGTTTATCACCATGACTTTTCTTGACTTGTTTCTCTCTGAGTCAGCGTGTGAGTCGGCAGTGACTCTGCTCTTCGATGCCGTCATGCACCTGGGCTGTAAACCCTACCTGGACAGTCAGAGAGCTGCGTGTATCTGCCGCTATGAGGAGAAGACTGACCTGTGATCAGCTGTGTTTGGGCTTTGAAAATCCTGAGGAACGTCTGAAGAGTCAGAGCTCCGCCCTCAAAGTCTGCAGCACTGCGTAGTTTAACGTTTTCTCTGTGTGTGTGTGATGTTTAAAAGTGTTTCTCAACCTGTAATCAACAAATAATATAAAAGATCCTTTGAAAAATAGTATGGTTCCGAATATTGTTATGCAGTGCATCTTGCTAGGTTTTATGTTTACATTGTTCTGGCTGTGAAATGAGTTCTGTTCCCAAACAAACCCTGAGCTGCTCAGCTGTGGTTTTTTTCCTTAAATAATCACTCCTACGGTTCACGAGGTTTCAACAGTTTTTGTCTGAAGGGACTGAAGAGAAAAGTTTGTCAGGCTTGTTTTTTTTCCTTTTCCTCCTATTGCAGTTGTAGTTCTGTCCATATACACTAGAGGACGCTCACACTTACCGTGTAAACACCATGAGTCTGGTGTTTTGGAGGAAACCGTCTCCGTTCTGAAGGTCGTCACCGGGGCAGTTTGAGGAGAAAGAACATGATACACAGATCCAGTTTTGGTCTCGGAGTAAACGAATCCCCGAGTTTCCTCACGACTCGGTGTTCTGACAGTAAACATGAGGAACTGAAGAATTTTGTTTGTTTGTTTGTTTATGTTTTAAGGCCTGATCTCATCCCAGACGAGACGAGTTCTTAATGTTTCCTGACTGCGACTGTTAAGTCATTGTTGTTGTTTTTTTAATCAGCTCTTTGTGAGTCTCAGGGTGAGAAAAATTTGTGATACGTTTGTTGTGTTTGTTGTTTTATGATGTCAGAAATAATCAGACATGAACAGTGACAAACTCAGACTACTGTAAATCTGTAACTTCAAATTTGAAAAAAAAATCCTCTTCTAATGGGACAACTGTCATTATTCATACTTTTACTTTGTAATTTGCGCATTTTTTTCCTTTTTTTGTTTCAGTCCCACCCCTTCCTCTCTCTAATGTTGGGCTCTTAGTTCCACCCCTTCTTATCACGAATGTTGGGCTCTTAGTCCCACCCTCTTTCTCTCTAATGTTGAGTTCTTAGTCCCGCCCCCTTTCTGTCTAATGTTGGGCTCTTAGTCCCGCCCCTTCTTATCTCAGATGTTGGGCTCTTAGTCCTGCCCCCTTTCTCTCTAATGTTGGGCTCTTAGTCCCGCCCCTTCTTATCTCAAATGTTGGACTGGTAGTCCCGCCACTTCTTATCTCGAATGTTGGGCTCTTAGTCCCGCCCCTTCTTATCTTTAATGTTGGGCTCTTAGTCCCGGCCTTTATCTCAAATGTTGGGTTCTTAGTCCCGCCCTCTTTCTATCTAATGTTGGGCACTTAGCCCCACCCCTTCTTATCTCGAATGTTGGGCTCTTAGTCCTGCCCCCTTTCTCTCTAATGTTGGGCTTTTAGTCCCGCCCCTTCTTATCTCAAATGTTGGGCTGGTAGTCCCGCCGCTTCTTATCTCGAATGTTGGGCTCTTAGTCCCACCCCTTCTTATCTTTAATGTTGGGCTCTTAGTCCCGGCCTTTATCTCGAATGTTGGGTTCTTAGTCCCGCCCTCTTTCTATCTAATGTTGGGCACTTAGCCCCACCCCTTCTTATCTCGAATGTTGGGCTCTTAGTCCTGCCCCCTTTCTCTCTAATGTTGGGCTCTTAGTCCCGCCCCTTCTTATCTCAAATGTTGGGCTGGTAGTCCCGCCACTTCTTATCTCGAATGTTGGGCTCTTAGTCCCGCCCCTTCTTATCTTTAATGTTGGGCTTTTAGTCCTGGCCTTTATCTCAAATGTTGGGTTCTTAGTCCTGCCCTCTTTCTATCTAATGTTGGTCTCTTAGTCCCGCCCCCTTTCTCTCTAATGTTGGGCACTTGGTCCCACCCCTTCTTATCTCGAATGTTGGGCTCTTAGTCCCACCCCTTTCTCTCTCATGTTGGGCTCTTAGTCCCACCCCTTTCTCTCTCATGTTGGGCTCTTAGTCCCACCCCTTCTTATCTCGAATGTTGGGCTCTTAGTCCCGCCCCCCTTTCTCTCTTTGAAGTAGAGGTGAAGTGAACCCTGAGTGGGTATGAAGCAGCTCAGTGTCTCAGCTCTCCTGCTCTGGGGGACGTTTCTGTCCAGTGCAGGACTGGTGGAGTCTGAATACTTTCAGCTTTCAGGATCTGATGGCGTGTGTCAGTTTCAGTGCCCTGATGGTGAGTGATGTGTCCACTATAATCTACAACCCGAAATAACAGCTCACATGTTAAATGAAAATATTAAAACACAACACTAACTCACGAATGAACCGAAATGTTCTTCAACTTGCTGTTATTTGTGTGGAGAAGTTACTTTCCATTTCTCGAAGCTGCACTTCCTGTCTGTCCGTCTGTACCTCAGAGGCAAAGCTAATTCCGTTAACATTCTATAATTAATCATTCACCCGATCCTGAGTTAAACCATTTCCCTCCATAACATATCTGCTGCGTTTTTCACCCACATTTCCCTTTGACTGTTGCGTGATCTGTGGGATTACAGTCAGGGGAAGTATGTTGGCCTTGACAGGACATTCACGCCCTCCTGCTCCGAAACTCCTGGACTGTTTGAGCACAGCGAGCTGCTGAAATGTCCTGCTGGTAAACGAAGTTATGCCTGAAATGTTTTCTACTCTATGGCAACGTTACTGTTCTCAGAATTTGAAGATACCTGGCTGCATTCCAGAATGACGACATCAGTTTTGCCACAATAACAAATTCCTCCCCAGAGAGGAACAGAGCTGCCACCACCAACACTGCCAACAAATCCTGTGACAGTCATCAGAGAAGTGTCCTCCAGCTGAACCATGAACTCTCATTCAGCCGTCTTGGCGATGAAGAAGAAAATGAGACTCATCCGAGAACGGAACACATCTTCAGAAGTCGCAGACATTGGTGCTGTCTCGCTGAGTCCAAACACTGATGCCTGGATGACTGGTTCAGCTTCCCAGCAGGTCGCCTTACTCACAACCCATGAGACAACAATCGGAGATTGACTGACTGTTCATCTGGAAATTCGTATCCTTGTATGATTCTGGAACTCATCACTTTGTACGTCCTGTATGGCACATTCGGTACAGAACCCTGTCTTCTCTAGGGTTGGTCTTTTGAGGAATGTCTTGGATCTACATCTGGATATCTGTGATGATGTGTGATAAACTTAGGTACCGTATCCTGATGCAGCTGTAACCTCCTGGTGATGTCCTTCTGCTTTTCACCTGTGTGGAGATCACTGACTTGTAAACCAGCATCAGTGCAAATTCATCTTGGTGTACTGACATCTACTGACTGCAAGTGTTGATTTTTTTTTATTTTGGGACCAATAAATCTGACAGGAGGTGTATATGTGCTGATCATTGTCGAGTGTCTGGTTTGCTGGTTTGGACGATTCCTTATTTATTGCCCTTTCTAATGGAATCCATGGACACAGCATTGAAAAAATGCCAGAGGAGAGTGTTTTCAAGAGAGAGGAGCAATACTGTATTTTCTCAGTGCTACAAAACAAACCATAATAAACCCAAATACTCTGAAATTTTCTATAATTATTAGCAAGAGTGTGTAAAGTTGGCTATTCCCAAATTTCCCCCTTGGGGGTCAATAAAGTATACCTGTCACTCTCTCTCTCTCTCTCTGTCTGTCGAAAAAATTCCACGTGTTCTACAGATTGTGTTTATAGACCCAGATGATTACTAAAATCCGTGACACGCAACAGGACGTGATGTGACATCGCTCACGGTCAGTGACCTCCCCGTCCCGTCAAGGACCGGAATAATTGTCACGGACATATTATTGCTTATGGACATTGAACTCTTGTTACGTCCCGTCCCCCCTGGGGAAGACGTATCTTACCTTAGCTGTCCTGTCACGTGTCATGGTATAGTTTGGATAACATACTCTAGTTAGTCAAGAATAATCAAAAGAAAGAAAAGAAAGAAATAACAAACAAATTAGTATGTGTGTGTTAATATTTATTTCTTCTTTGGTCTTCCATGTTTGCTCTGACATTTGATACATTTTAAATTCTTCGCTTTGTTAATTTCATCCTGGGTTTTATGCCGCAGTCCTTCACATGATACCACTGTTTACATTTAGTACAACTGAAATACAGCTCGCTCTCCTCTGGCAGATTGCAGGAACAGTAGAACTGCTCCACTGTTGAGCCGTGTTGCTTTTGGGGTCCTATTAATATCTGTGGGTCGTCAAAGAATGGAAATTGAACTAACTTTTTTTTCTTTGAAACATTTTATTAGATGTTTCCTCGTGAGTGTTTTTTCATACATTATTGTTGATGGGCATCCAGCACTGCAAATGGAAAAGGCATTCGCAATGGCAAAGAGCCCACAGTCATTCCCATTACCCTGCATGTCACATGATCTATAATTAATGGTCAACAGTTTGGACTTGGGTGACACAACTTTACAGATTGCATTGATCAATTTAAAGCACAAGTAAGACCCCCCTGCACTGTCAAATACATTAACTGTACCATCTTCACAATCGACAGTTGAGAAAGTAATCCAGTGGTTTCCATGACCTTCCAAATCAGCATTTATGATCTGGATCATCGGTCCAAATAATGACGGTGTTTTAATTGCACCAACCTCCATGCAAGAATACAGTCCCTGCATAGATGGGAACTGGTGTTTCACTGTCGTCGTTTATGACGTCGCGCTACGTCCCATTTCATCGTCCCCTCACGTCCCGGTATTACAATGGCAGGATGATTCCTAGATTACATGAGCATGGCATGAGAAGAAGAAATGACAAGTCAGCACAAGAATTTTTCAACAAATTATTTATTAATTAACAAATTATAGTTCATCACAGACAATAAGGTAGGTGTCCCATCCTGTCCCATATGTCAAAGGTCCTTCCTGTCCCATACTGCAGTGAGGTCACTGCCCAAGCGATGTCACGTCATGTTACGTTCCATGTCACGGGTTTTAGCAACAACCATAGACCCATCACTAATTCTGTATCCAGCTTCATTTCCTTCCCCAGTAATAAAGGAAAAACACTGCCAGTGTTATTCCGGTTTTATTGCTTTTCTTGTCATTCATTTTTAAAGCACATTAAGAATTTGTTGTTGATAGGAGAATTATCTGGCTGTTCTGGGCACTTGCTGATTATATCCTGAGATGTGGGTGGAGTAAAGGGGTGTTGGGGAGTGTCTATAAAATGACTGACAGCTCGACTGCTTATCCAAATTCCAACAAGTATTCCAAACTCATACAGTTTTCCAAAGAGATTTTCTCAGCCACATAATACACTCATACAGAGGTCACGGCTTAAACCGTTTTTATTTTTTTATCATGCTCAACATGTTTTTCCAGATTATTTGTACAAATAAGAAAAAAACCTGGCTATTGCATCTTGAAGTGAAAGTAAAATAAGAACAATGTTGAATGACTTCAATAAATATACACACGGCATTTTCTTTTATTTCCTTTTTAAAAAAATGTTAGACGTGTCCTTTGAACAGAACCTGACTGGGAACTAAAGAGGAAAGGAATTCCACTTGGAGGCCGTGTGCCGTGATTGGCTGAGGTGCTGTGCTGTGATTGGCTGTTGTGTGTGTGTGTGTGTTGGTGTTGTGTGATGAACAGGTGAGAGGTGATGTAGGAAGCAGAGGTGAAGTGAACCCTGAGTGGGTATGAAGCAGCTCAGTGTCTCAGCTCTCCTGCTCTGGGGGACGTTTCTGTCCAGTGCAGGACTGGCGGAGTCTAAATACAGGACCTCTGACTGGACAAAGTCTCTAAAATACATCAAGGATGAACTCCAAAAGTTACACACTTACTACTATTATTTCAAATACTTCAAAAATGTCGTGGATGTATTTTCAGGATCTGATGGCGTGTGTCAGTTTCAATGCCCTGATGGTGAGTAATGTCTCCACTATAATCTACAACCTGAGACTGGAAATAACAGCTCACATTTTAAATGAAAATATTAAAGTACAATAGTAACTTAATTATTCTGTATTTTTTATTGGAATGAATTCTAAGCTGGCGTTAGATCAGTGTATATTTTATAGAGCTCTAAATTCATTAACACTCAGTGCTGCTATGGAAATTTCAACTACTGTTCGATATGTCACAAAAAATGAGCTGTTTGTGATCCAAAAGTCTGAGTCACTGAAAAGAATCAGGATTCCCATCACTTACTCAAATTGTTAAAAAAAAAATACTCCTGAGAAATAATTATTAATTAGCAGAAATGCAGGATACAGCCCGGCTTCAGCACTGATAAGTTTTGGTTTCGTTTTTCTGTCAGGCATGCTGTCACACCTGCTGCAGGTTCCTATAACCATCCTGACAAATAAAGCAACACAAAGCATTTCGTCACACAGGAATTAGTGTCAGGGTGCAGCTCTGACTCCATATGACATCAGCGGACTTCGTTATAGTAAATATTAAATAGTCTACATCAAGGCTTCGCAACTTTTTCTGCTTTAAGGCCCACCTATTCATACTCATAACGAGTCGGGGCCCATTAAAAAAATCCCCAATTATTTTGGCTCATTTATTCTATTAGAATCTAATAATCTATTGTAAAGTGTATTAATGGGATGCGACATCACTCCCTGTTACAGATGGGAGCCCAGGAATTAAATAAATGTCATAAAAACAAACTTTTTAATTGTAGATATTGTATTTAAAACTGTATGGCTGTGCCAGAAGCCAAACCCCTGCATGCAGGTCATTCTCAGTCCAAAAGGGATTAATGATCCAAAAGTGGAGTCTGGTCCATTAACACAAGAACTTATTACCATGTTTGTGTTCAGCAAAACAATCAAGTTATTAAAACCAAGAAGTCCAATCAAAAGAAGTGGATATAGAAACCACTCAATGGGATTAGATCCTTACACACTAACAAAGAAGGATTTTTCCTACGAATTGGAAAATGATCCATCCATTGAGTTCCCTGACATCTCAAACTACCTGGTGCTGCAGACATCGTTCTACACGGTCACACAGATGAAGAGCATGGAGGAGAACAACTTTTTATATGCAGCTGGGTTAAAGATCTGGGGATCAGAACACTACAAGATAAATCCTGTATCGTTTTTGTCCGGGTAAGGAGGAGTTTCTGGGCTTTTTGTATGCGTCTTTGTGATGATTGCTAGGATGCTAGAAATGTTGGTATCAGGTGTAAACAAACCACAGCCACTCGATTCTCAATCCTCCCTGCTCTTCTCTTCCAACAGGCATCACAGATAATTTACCCACAAACATCTCGTCTCATCTCATTATCTCTAGCCGCTTTATCCTTCTATGGGGTCGCAGGCAAGCTGGAGCCTATCCCAGCTAACTACGGGCGAAAGGCGGGGTACACCCTGGACAAGTCGCCAGGTCATCACAGGGCTACCCACAAACATATTTATTTATTCTGCATGCACTCTGTCTCTCTCTCTGTCTGTGTGTGTGTGTGTGTGTGTGTGTGTGCGCGCGCGCACGCGCATGTGCGCATGCATGCATGGGTTAAATGCAGAGGAGGAATGTGACAATAATAAAGGCTTGTTCTTCTTAATTTACCCACAAATGTATTTTTTCCACTTGAAAAGTGTTCAGCAAACCAACTACTGGATCTGGGACACTATGACATCCTGAACTATTTAGTATTTGGCTTTAAACTTGAAAAAAATTGTGGCCCAGTGGTTGAGAAACACTGATCTAGAAAATCCTGTGGTGAGTTTGAGGACAAACTGTTGAGCTCAATCAATAGAATGTACAATAGAGTTGTTAAAAACTCATTAAAATGGAAAGCAAAGAAAAAAAGGCCTGAAGCAAAAATATTAAAAATTTACTCACAAATATCATCAAAGTCACCTCGCAACCTCAATAATTAGCTAACATTAGCAAACTAGTTAGTTAGATGTTAATTCATGCAGAACATTGTGAAAACCAGCCCCCTGGGGGATTTCATCTATGCACAACATCTGGGGTAGATTGGACATGTCTGCTGATCTGAAAACACCACATACATAAATAAAAAAACTGATGTTTGCCAAACCTACCAGAAAATATGATCATGACCCATAGATCAAGATCTCTGAAATATTATACTTACTGATTAAACAAGTGAAAAATTTGACACAATCAAAGTTGGAATTCACCAAGTTAGTTCATCGTCAAACTGCCTTACCTCACTCGCTTCAATGAAGTTTATGGAGGAAGCCACAAGACAGGATGCACTTCACCAGTGGGGTCCTGATGGGATCTAGGAGTCCAAGGAATCATAGACCAGGTGTTTTGACCACGAGAAGAGCACTGGGAGGCATTAGTGATAACACGTCCCCAGGATCAGTCCACCCTGGAGGTCCCAGTGGATGGAATTTGACAATAGACCAGCAGAACCTATCTCATTCAGGAGGATGAAGCCTTCACATAAGACTGCAATGGACAGCAGATCTTCCTGAACCATTAGATACTCAAGTGATCTTGTGTCCTGTGGTTTTGGTACACATGATGGAGTTATTCCATACGATTCCACTGAAATCGAGAGGTTACATTGTCCTTTAAGGATAAGTCAAATTCCTGACTAACTTTAAGCCTCAAATATGCCTCAAAATTGGAGGCCTGGGGTCACCACATTTAGGTCAAGCCAGCTGTAGTGGAACATACACTACATGGCCAAAATTTTCACACCCATGTAGTTCTTCCCCAGAATGTAACCACAGTTGTATAGCATGTACAGCGTAGCTTTAAAATTTCTCTTCACTGGAGTAACTAAGAGACCCAAACCTGTTCCCGTTCCAGCATGATGCACAAAGCCCTGACTGAACTCAACCCCACTGAACACCTTTGGGATGAACTGGAGCCTCCTCAACATCCCAACATCTCACGAATGCTCTTGGAGCTGAATGAACACAAATCCCCACAGCCACGCCCCAAAATCTAGTGGAAAGCCTTCCCAGAAGAATGGAACTCATTATAACAGGAAAGGGGACTAAATCTGGAATGAGACGTTCAATAAGGACATATGAGTGTGCTGGTCAGGGGTGCACATACTTTTGGATATATAGTATACATGAAGTGTTTTCATCCATGGATGTCGCAGGAAGTCCTACCTTTTAGAGTGTTTTGAAACCTTTTTGGGTCAACCCTGTTTGCACATTTTTAGAAATGTTAAAATACATCACAGGATTATGGGAGGAATTAAGGATCCATAATAAAAAATAGATGGTAGAGAAGATGCACAATATTAAAGAGCCTGTTTTGAGCAATACTCATGGAAGTACCGTTACTCCAGCAACATAAATGCACTGCTATAGTGGCACCTGTCAGAAATGAAAGGAATTCCTGATGTTTAGCCGTGAAGTGATTATTCAAGAGATTTCTGATGTTAACCTGGAATGCGGTTAATTTCATGTTGGGCTTTTTCTTTAAAGGAGGAATGCCCTTTCCCCGACCTGGTCACAACCCATCACACAATGGATGCAGCACTCCGCTGTTTGGATTTTATGTAAGTTTGGAAGAAATTGGACTTTCCTTGACATTCTTAGTCACAAACAGATCAGAGATATTTAAATAATATTGGGTGGCTTTTTTTGTGGTCTATCAGATATATTCCATTCAGCTAGCATGATACTGAATGAGTCAAAGGTGAGTAGCTGAATGGAATATATCTGATATACCACGAAAAAAGCCAGCCGATATTAATATTATTATTATACATACACACACTCTTCATATCAGCGTTCTCGAAGGCCAACACGAGCTTAACTGCAACTCGGTGCTGTTAGCGCGGCATTCCGGTTAGCTTCTAGCTGGTGTAGTGGTAGCGAAGGCCAATGCTGCATAGTCAAGCTAATTATTATCTCATCTCATTATCTGTAGCCGCTTTATCCTGTTCTACAGGGTCGCAGGCAAGCTGGAGCCTATCCCAGCTGACTACGGGCGAAAGGCAGGGTTCACCCTGGACAAGTCGCCAGGTCATCACAGGGCTGACACATAGACACAGACAACCATTCACACTCACATTCACACCTACGCTCAATTTAGAGTCACCAGTTAACCTAACCTGCATGTCTTTGGACTGTGGGGGAAACCGGAGCACCCGGAGGAAACCCACGCGGACACGGGGAGAACATGCAAACTCCACACAGAAAGGCTCTCGCCGGCCACGGGGCTCGAACCCGGACCTTCTTGCTGTGAGGCGACAGCGCTAAGCACTACACCACCGTGCCGCCCCCTAATTATTATTATTATTATTATTATTATTATTATTTTCCCTGTGTAATTTACTTAGTTACTTTTAAAATCAACATCGACAGCTACACACAACAGAGCGACCTGGCAGCCAAAATTCTCTCAAAATCTTCCGCTTTTAACGAAGCAAACCTCGCGGCCATGTTTGTTTACAAACTGTCACAGTCACTCGCTAGCGCAGAAGTTTTGTTTCTCCGTTGTGTCTCGTTTCCATTTTTTCTATGTCCGTTGGTCTGTTTTTTTTCTTGTAAATACGGTATGCGTGAAGAATATTTAATGAAGTTTTGGTAGCCTTTCGGGTGTTCGGCGCATCTTTAGTTTCAGTTTATTTATTTAGTGCTTAAACCTGGCACTGGATTAGCCTCGTCTTCTCGCTCTCCCAGTCGACAAAAAAATGATTGTGTGCATGTGCAGCAGAAAAGTTTTGTCATTGGATCTTCACATGAGCTCTGACGTATGATGTCTTGACAATGTGCAATATTATAATAATATTGCACGTTCATTCTCCATTGTGGAGAGTGGCGTAATACATGGGGGATAAGCGATATGATAACAGTATTGCATGCCATCAGTAAACCCACTAGGAATAGAACACATTTTTATTCCATGGAAAAAATGTCCCGTATGTATAATAATACTCGATAGTACACTAAATAGAGTAGATATAGTGATAATCTTGGATTATGCATGTTGTCAGAAATAAAACTTTGCATGTTACAGTTTCTCTGAGATACAATCAGTAGATACCTATACAATTCAACATATGTTTTCCTTTTTAATTCTGTTTTAGGGGTTTATTTACACTTGATTTTATTTTTTATTTTTCCTCTTTTCTCTGCAGTTTGATATCGGAATCCCATCGATAACCAACTGCTGTAACCAACACGACCGCTGCTACGACACGTGTGGACAAAGAAAACTTGACTGCGATAAACAGTTCCAGGTTTGCCTGAAGACCATTTGTTGGAACCTTCTGAACGTGCTGGAGCTGGACCAGAGCGTGCAGGGTAAACACAGGGAAATCATTTTTGAGGAACAAGCTACAGTCTAAAATAATCACTTGGGAAATAATACTTATATATTATTATTCACATTCATTCATACCGATGTAATGATGAATTGCAAATCCATAATCCTAATAACTTTGAACACTGATTGTGTACATGCTCCTCTTGTGAGCTTTGTTATTCACAATCATCTAGACACAGTATGAAGCTTGAACCTTTATTTTTATCAGAAGCCAATAAGACAATGCTGTTGTTTTTTGTTATATACTGAAGACATTTGGGTTTGAGATGAAAAGATGAATATGAGATGAGAACTTCAGCTTTCATTCCCTGATGTTTACATCCTGACATGTTAAACAACTTGCCACCTTTTGTCTGAATTCACCCATTTTTCAATTGATCAAAAAATATTGGAACATGCGCCTGACAGGTCTTTCTTGTTGCCCAGGTGTGTTCTGATAATTAGATCGATTGTTTAAATGATTAATAGCTCGGAATGTCTGCTCTTGGTTTGAGCCCTGGGTTTCACCTGTGAAAACTGCATGTTGTTAAAACGGTTAAACCAACATGAAGACCAGAGAGCTGTCTCCGGAAGAAAAGCAAGTCATTTTGAAACGGAGAAAAGACAGAAAATCGATCAGAGCCATTGCGTTAGCATTGGGCATGACCTATACAACAGTGTGGGATGAACTGAAAAAGAAAGAAACCACTAGTGTATTAAGAACAAGACATAAAACAGGTCAGCCAAGGAACACAACAGCAGTTCATGACAAACATTGTGAGAGCTGTGAAGAAAAACCTAAAAACAACCTCCACAGGACAGTGGTGAAGGAATCAGACTGCTGTTTGAAGATGATGTCAAGATCAAAAATATAGAAGCCACACCACAAGATACAAGCCACATTAGCAGTAAAGATCTGAAGGCTAAATGTAATATTCTGTAGTCAAGTCAAGTTTATTTGTATAGCGCTTTTAACAATAAACATTGTCGCAAAGCAGCTTTACAGAATTTGAACGACTTAAAACATGAGCTAATTTTATCCCTAATCTATCCCCAATGAGCAAGCCTGTGGCGATGGTGGCAAGGAAAAACTCCCTCAGACGACATGAGGAAGAAACCTCGAGAGGAACCAGACTCAAAAGGGAACCCAACCTCACCTGGACAACAACAGACAACATGACTCTAACATTAACAGTCCTAACATAAAGTCAGCTTCATTGATGCTATAAACCCCCCACCAACGGAAACTCGAGCGCAAAACCATTCACGACAATCGCAGTCCCAAAGTCAGCAAGTCAACTGCAGTCCCAAAGTCAGCAAGTCAACTGCAGTCCCAAAGTCAGCAAGTCAACTGCAGTCCTAAAGTCAGCAAGTCAACTGCAGTCCCCAGCCACAAAAGCACCACTGCAGGAGTCCAGAGTGTCCTCCAGGCACGACTCCCAACTGTCCACATGGGGCCGTCCTCCACAGGAGCGATGCGATGAGACTCCAACCAGACACAGAGCACCAGGATGGATCAGGCAGGTCCGAGGAGCAGAAGAGGTTCAGCGTCTTGATCCCAGGACTGACATGTAACTCAGAGGGACAGATTTGGGGGGGGGGAGAGAAGAGAGAGAAAACACAGGTTGTTAGGTATGCCCAATGTCACCTGAATAAGTAGGAACAGTATACATATTGCACTGAGTACAAGCAGGGACTCCGGCAACTAACTATGACAGCATAACTAAAAGGGGAGAGCCAGAAGGTAAGACAGGCATGAGGGGCCCCAGGATATAAAGCAGCAGCCACTACACCATCAACAAACTCGAGTGAGCAAGCAAGTGGGGACTGACAGCATCCATACATCCCAGTTTACCAAAACACTCTGTCTGAGGACCCTCCAGATCTACACCTTTACCTCATAAACACCATTAACAAAAGGCTTGACTAAACAGATATGTTTTCAGCCTAGACTTAAACACTGAGACTGTCTGATTCCCGAACACTACTTGGAAGGCTGTTCCATAACTGTGGGGCTTTGTAAAAAAAGGCTCTGCCCCCTGATGTCGCCTTCACTATACGAGGTACAAGCAGATAGCCTGCACTTTTTGATCTAAGTAGGCGTGGCAGGTCATGGAGGAGCAGAAGTTCACTCAGGTACTGTGGTGCGAGACCATTCAGTGCTTTAAAGGTCAATAGTAGTATTTTATAATCAATACGAAATTTGATTGGGAGCCAATGCAGTGTGGATAAGACAGGGGTGATGGGGTCATATTTTCTAGTTCTAGTAAGGACTCTTGCTGCTGCATTTTGAACTAACTGGAGCTTGTTTATGCACTTATTGGAACATCCAGACAGTAAGGCATTACAATAATCCAACCTGGAGGTAATGAAAGCATGAACTAGTTTTTCCGTGTCATGTAGTGACATTAAATTTCTTATCTTAGCAATATTTCTGAGATGAAAGAAAGCTATCCGGGTGATGTTATCAATGTGAGTTTCGAATGAAAGACTGGGGTCAATAATCACTCCAAGGTCTTTTACTGCTGCACGTGAAGAAACAGAAAGGCCATCCAGAGTCACTGTGTAATCAGAAAACTTACTTCTAGCTGCATGTGGTCCGAGTACAAGTACTTCAGTCTTGTCAGAGTTAAGCAGAAGGAAGTTAATAAGCATCCAGTGTCTAATGTCCTTCACACATTCCTCAATTCTATTAAGCTGGTGTCTCTCATCAGATTTTGCAGAAACATACAACTGTGTGTCATCAGCATAACAGTGGAAACTGATACAATGTTTATGAATAATATCGCCCAGAGGGAACATATATAAAGAAAAAAGCAGTGGACCCAAGACAGAACCTTGTGGAACACCAAACTTTACCTCAGTACGTCTAGAAATATCAACATTTACAGCAACATACTGATAGCGATCAGTTAAATAAGAGCTGAGCCAGGAGAGGGCCATTCCCTTAACTCCCACAACATTTTCTAGTCTATCCAGAAGAATGGAATGATCAATGGTATGAAATGCCACACTAAGGTCAAGCAACACAAGCAGCGAGACACAGCCCTGATCAGACGCCAACAGTAGGTCGTTTACTGCTTTAACCAGAGCTGTCTCTGTGCTATGATGAGGTCTAAATCCTGACTGATACATTTCATGGATGTTATTCCTATGTAAATATGAGCATAACTGCTGTGCCACAGCTTTTTCAAGGATCTTGGAGATAAAGGGGAGGTTTGATATTGGCCGATAATTGGACAGCTGACAGGGATCAAGGTCAGGGATCAAGGTTGAGACACAGTCTTGATGTAGTGGACCCTGAGTGACGACTCTGTGCAGCTAGCAGACAGTGTAGTGTCGGTATCATAGAGTCAATTCTATCGAATCAATTCAAAAGAGTTGATTCTGTGGAGTCTATGCAAAGAGATGTTTTGACTGATGTCACGTCCATTGAGCCACTTCGAAAGATTTGATTCCAGAGTTAAATCAATTCCACACATTGAATGTAATCCATGTACAAACGTGAATATATTTAGATTTTTAACCATTACCTCAGTAAAGACATTATTGAAGAGTCTTTCCTCTTCGGTTTTTACTGCCGTGTTTGATTCTGTCCTTGAGGCAGAGCTGCAGTATTACTGTATTTATCACTGTGACTGTTTTGTCTTTTTGTTTCTCTCTGAATCAGTGTGTGAATCAAGGGTGAGTCTGATCTTCGATGCCGTCATGCACCTTGGCTGTAGATCCTACCTGGACAGCCAGAGAGCTGCGTGTATCTGCTACAACAAATACAGAACTGAGCTGTGATCCGCCGTGTTTGGGCTCTGAGGAGCGTCTAAAGTGTCAAAGCTCTGTTCTGAAACTCCATAATTTAACACTTATCATCATCATTAAGCTATTCATAAGATGAACATGATGTTTTCAAACACTATGGACGACTCAAATTGGATTTATACACATATACACTCACTGGCCATTTTAATAGGAACTTGTTGATTCTAAGATCCCTGTTCTTGGCTGCAGGAGTGGAACCCAGTGTGTTCTTCTGTCTGCTGTTTCATGCTGAGATGCTTTTCTGCTCACCACGGTTGTAAAGGGTGATTATATGAGTTACTATACCCTTCCTGGCAAAAAAAGAAATCTTGAACCAATCTGTCCATTTTCCTCTGACCCTCTCTTATCAACAAGGCGTTCGTTTCCACCCACAGAACTGTCGCTCACTCACTCAGTGTTTTTTGTTTTCCGCACCATTCTGTGTAAACTCTAGAGACTGCTGTGTGTGAAAACCCCAGGAGATCAGCAGCTTCTGAAATACTCAAACCTTCACGCTCCATCTGGATCAAACCGACACCCATACCACAGCGAAAGAAAGAAAGAAAGAAAGTCACACTTCACTGTGAGATCACAATGTTTCCCGTTCTGATGTTTGAACATTGTGAACATTCACTGAAGCTCTCGATTTGTATCTGTGTGAATTGATGCATCAAGCGATCGGCTGATTAGAGAACCGCAGAAAACAGCAGGTGGGTGGAGGGGTGTTCCTAATAAAGTGGCCGGTGAGTGTATTAAAGTGCCATTCTACCATTGGATGTATTCTTTGGCATAAAATACAATATATTTTGACAACATATATAAATGGTATCACTAGATAGAGAAATCTTTTAGCTTCAAAATGATATATCAAACATAATTTTTTGACAACGACAAGTATATTAATTTTGCGACCAAAGTCACCTACCCTTTTAATTTCCGCGGATGATGTCATCGGCAGGTTCCCCTTCTTGTGTACCACGTGACGTGTGACGTGGCACATATTATCAGCAATGGCGGATAGAACGCGATAAAAATAATACCAATAAATCTAGCTAATACCAATAAATCTAGCTAACTGAAAGATTAACTCAAAATTTTTCGCAATTTTTTTGGCCCCCATATACGAGGAGAAATGACTCTCTCACTTTGGGGGTTTCCTGGTCTAAAAATAGACCGACACGTGGTACACAAGAAGGGGAACCTGCTGATGACATCACGTTTCACTACCGCGCGGAAATTAAAAGGGTAGGTGACTTTGGTCGCAAAATTAATATACTTGTCATTGTCAAAAAATTATGTTTGATGTATCATTTTGAAGCTAAAAGATTTCTCTGTCTAGTCATGTTGTTTGTCATAAAATATATTGTATTTTATGCCAAAGAATACATCCAATGGTGGAATGGCACTTTAAGTCTAGTCTGTCCTGGTGCTAGGATTTGTCACTAGTTAGCGTTCTAGCCAGAAAATCACCTGTTACTCATGTAATAATATCTTCTAACAACACGACATACAGTATTTTTTTTATCAGGAAAAGTAAATGTGGTGTATGTTTAGATTTATTTAAGTTATACAGTTAACCATGAAAGGACCTTAAATGAGTTTTTAAAAGTACACCCCTTTTATCACTAATAAACCTTCACACAAAATATTCTGTTGCTATAAATCACATCTGTTTTATTTATTTTGTTAGAATGGTATGCAGATTTGTGTTTATCTGTACTTGTAACGGCTTAAAGAGAATACAGAGCAATGTATGTTTTAAACAGTGTATTTTTTATATGTGTACATGTTCTGACTGTTATAATCTCCATACATTCACTCTATAATGTGTTAGTTTTATTTTTAAGAGAGCTGGGGGGGGGTATTCATATTTAAAGCTAGACGGCCTTTCGATTTCATAAAATCGGTGAAATTTAGTTCCGTCTGAAATGTGGTGATTGTGATATCTGTTTATTTCTGTAATATCTCACAAAATATCAGGCCATTCTGTGGCTGGGAAGTTATTTAATTTGAGGGGATTAAAGCAAATAATGTGCATGAAATCACTCGCTTCGTGCAGTCAAGCAGACAGAGGAAGTCCATGTGTGTGTGTGTGCATGCGCATGCGCAGGTTTACCTTTGAGCGTGCACTGACAGTTCCATCATTCTGTCGCTAAACGAACAGCCATACATGTCAACCCCTCACGGCTCTCACCTGTACTCCCTGGTAAAGAAATCCGTAATTTCCATACCAAATCCATAGTAATATTTCATGCATAACAAAAATGTATCAGATCTTACCTAATATATGCACTGGTTTATTTCTGTACATCCATATGTACTGTTACCACTCAATTAAACAACAGTCAGTGTTTTCTTAACCCTATATCAGTTCAACAAAATGTAGTGTCTCTTTTCACATAATCCAATAATTTGGGGTTCACTTGGCACATTGTTCAGCAATGTTCCTGATTGCTTTTGCGTGAAGAAATTAATTGACGGCTGTCTCTTTTTCTGGTTTGCATTCTTCACATGCATTTGAGATTTCATGTGTTCCCTCACGTCGTAAATTCCAGAGGCAAACACTTTCACGTCTCTACAACAAATTGTGCAGTTGACATACTCAGCACCCATTTTGGAAGCGATAATTATTCCATTGAATGTTTCTGTCCATTCGGGAAGAAAGCGACCTCCGGTTTTAGATGTTTTGAGTTTTTTCTTCAGTAGTGCCGACATCTTGACCTCTTGACCTGTCTATTGTTACGCTACCTGTGCTGTTATTTCCCGCTCGGTGTGCAGGAAAATCACAATTGCGCATGCTCAGACATTCGGAATGGCTTGTTGGTACTAGCGGAAGTACCGGTTGAGTAATTCTAAATGTAGAAAATGGCGGCTCCCCATGCATTTTTGTATTTCATGACGATTTTTTTGATGGTAATAAATCAAAATAATTTTAAGGTGAAAATGTAGAAAAATCCATAGTTGAATACCACTATGCCTGTACCATTTTTAAAATGCCAAAATCCGTAGGGAATACGGGAAATCCGTAGGGGTTGACATGTATGAACAGCTGATCACACCGAGGTGCTCGCTGACCGCCGATATTTATTAGTTTGGTCCTGCGTTTCCTTTCCTTCGTATATAACATAACATCTTTTCTTATCGCTTTCTTTCCGTTACTGTAGTCGGCCTTTCACGTTTCATTCGCACACTCACGTCCTCCATTTTTCTCTCCTGTTTCAAATTTGTATCCCACAATGCCTTGCGTGAACGGGGAAAGCCCACCACGTGATGCATGATGTAGTATCTTGTATTGGGTCATGGTGAAGCAGGAAAAAATAGTCGAGAATTTAGGGATATGTGGCTCTAAATTCTTAATTGTTCTATATTTTTAAATTAAAAAAAACCCTAATAAAATGGGAAGTCTGTGATTAGAATTCAGTAGCTTTCGGTCACTAAACAAAAGTAATTGGGTGTTGGGAAAATTCTTTTTATGACCTACACTTGAAAAATCTGAAAGGCAGTACAGCTTTAAATGTGCCACATGTTTTATATTAAATAATGTAATTTCAGAATACTGAGACTTTGTGTAGAATGGTGTCATTAATACAGTATAATTCATTTAAACAATTTAATTAATGCAGATGTATAGATTTTCTTTAATGATAAAAGAATCTTTCTTCCTTCTTAACTCATCAAAATGAAAAAATGATGTTGTCTGTCTCTTTTTCCCTTTTATTCAAACACTAAGAGTACATCAGTGTTATGTATTACAGAATAAACACAAAGAAAGGTGAGATTAATTACATGAAGATAAAATCTGTACTGCTTTCAAAATGTTGAATTTTGAAATAGTTTACTTTAATAAATATTTTACACCCAATATAAAATGCTCAAACATAGAACTCTTTCCAGATTCCCAGACATTTCATTTTATTCATACAATAAAACTTCAGCTATTATAAGTTAAATTATTCAGTATTAATAATAATTAAGCTATAAATTCAGTTCAAGTCAGTTTATTTGAATAATAGTTTTAATAATAGATATTGTCACAAAGCAGCTTGAGATTTATATTTACTGTAATATATATGGGTATGCTCATAAGTTTACACACCCTGGCAGAATTTGTGAAATAGTGAACTTTTTTTGAAAATATGACTGATCATGCAGAAAACGTTTCTTTTATTGAGGACCAGTGGCCAGGTGAAGCCGTTTATTATCACATAATTGTGTGTACCCTTTTTAACTCATAATGATTACTGAAATCAGCCAAATGGCCCTGATCAAAAGTTGATATACCCTTGAATGTTATGAATGAATGAAACACAAGTTGAGACACACAGTTTTAAATGGCTATTAAGGGTAAATATCCACACCTGTGATTTGTTTGATTTGTGTCTGTGAGTTTCGGCGGCGACGGCTGTCCATCGCTAACGATAATGACTGCTTCATTAGGATGCGCAGAAATGCAGGTGGGCCACAAGGCCCACACCATAGTGACAGAGCCGTCCACAGCGGCAGCACGAACGGCCCGGCCGAGCCACCACAGAATGTCTAGTCTCATGAGTTCTCGTATACTATTCTCCTCTCCGAACGATGCGCCTTGCACAGTAAGATAAGATGAACGATGTCGTGCCCCCATCATGTTGTCTCTCTGGACCTCCAGGCCTGATGCCAAGTGGTGCACAAAAGTGCCACAGACCTGACGGGTATGGAAGTCGCCCCGCAGTGACAACTGACCTGCTGAGTGATGCCATCCGTTGGCCATTTGAGTGGCTCTTCCACATGTCATCTGGTGGTGTGCCATTGACCCTGTTGGGTTCATCTGCCACATTGCACTGAAAAGCGCCCTGCTGCCAGCACCTTATTGGTGATGTACTATTTAACCCATAGCTGGAACCCAGGCAGGTGCTACCACTCCGGGTCAGAGCGGACCTGGGAGCAATGGGGATTAAGGGGTAACTCCACTTTCCCCAATACTCAAGTCCTCCAGGATCTGAGACTCACCACCTGCTGCAGTTTAAACTCATACCCAGGACTATATGTGAGTATGTGAGTTTCAATGAGTAGCCAATGAGTTTTTTTTAGCTCTTGAGAGACCTCTGTGCATTTCATCCAGGGTTGCACGGACTTTGTTGGATCCTGAGCCATGCAGAAAGCAAAAGAACGGTCAAAGGACCAGTTAAAATAGCTTTGTAAATCGGGAAAATTATATAAAAAGATATCCAAACATTTGAAAATGCCAATTAGTAGTGTTCAAACTTTGAAAAAGAAAAGTGGAAAATTACAGGTTCAAGCCATATTCAGGTAGACCAACAAATGTTTCAGCCACAACTGCCAGGAAAATGGTCACGATGCAAAGAAAAACCCACAAGCAACTTCAGCTAAAATACAGGCTTGTCTGAAAAAAAAAGTGGCGTGGCTGTTTCAAGATGCACAATAAGGAGGTACTTGAACAAAAATGACCTGCATGGTCTGTCAGTCGTGTGATGACCTGGCGACTTGTCCAGGGTGTACTCCGCTTCTCGCCCGTAGTCAGCTGGGATAGGCTCCAGCTTGCCTGTGACCCTGTAGAACAGGATAAACGGCTAGAGATAATGGATGGACCTGCATGGTCAAGTTGCCAGAAAAAAAAAAGTCTTTCAGAAGTTTGGAGGCTTGCCTCGGTGCTGTTCGGCATCTTGTAAACAATATTGTATCTTCTTTTGTGGTGTTGGCACAATAATGGATTTTTTTTTGGCAACTCAAACGTGCAGCCCATTTTTGTTCAAGTTCCTCAAATAAAATTTACATAGAGTGGTGCGAAAAACTAAAAACATCCTGTGAGTATCAGTTCTGTGGGTGGCAAGAGGTCGGAGGAGAGATAGGTTCAAGCAGACAGGAAGCCTACGGTGACTCAATAACCACTCTTTACAACCGTGTTGATCAGAAAAGCATTAATTTTGCTGAAGTATTCATATTTAAAGATAGACGGCCTTTCGATTTAATAAAACCAGTGAAATTTAGTTCCGTCTGAAATGTGGTGATTGTGATATCTGTTTATTTCTGTAATATCTCACAAAATATCAGGCCATTCTGTGGCTGGGAAGTTATTTAATTTGAGGGGATTAAAGCAAATAATGTGCATGAAATTGCTCGCTTGGCGCAGTCAAGCAGACAGAGGAAGTCCGTGTGCGCATGCGCAGGTTTACCTTCTTCTTTTGGGTTTTACGGCAGCTGGCATCCACAGTGTTGCATTACTGCCATCTACAGGTTTCCCTTTGAGCGTGCACTGACAGTTCCATCATTCTGTCGCTAAACGAACAGCTGATCACACCGAGGTGCTCGCTGAGCGCCCATATTTATTAGTTTGGTCCTGCATTGTGTTTCCTTTCCTTCGTATATAACATAACGTCTTTTCTTCTCGCTTTCTTTCCGTTACTGTAATCGTGCTTTCACATTTCATTCGCACACTCACATCCTCCATTTTTCTCTCCTGTTTCAAATTTGTATCCCACAATGCCTTGCTTGAACAGGGAAAGCCCACCACGTCATGCATGATGTAGTATCTTGTATTGGGTCATGGTGAAGCAGGAAAAAATAGCCAAGAATTTAGGGTCACGTGGAGATAAATTCATTAATTGTTCTAGTTTAAAAAGACTAATAAAATTGGAAGTCTGTGATTTGAATTCAGTAGCTTTCAATCACTAAACAAAAGTAATTGGGTGTCAGGAAAATTCTTTTTATGACCTACAGTTGAAAAATCTGAAAGTCTACCTTTAATGAATTGTGATTTACAGTGGTGCTTGACAGTTTGTGAACACTTTAAAATTTTCTATATTTCTGCATAAATATGACCTAAAACATCAGATTTTCACACAAGTCCTAAAAGTAGATAAAGAGAACCCAGTTAAACAAATGAGACAAAAATATTATACTTGGTCATTTATTTATTGAGGAAAATGATCCAATATTACATATCTGTAGGTGGCAAAAGTATGTGAACCTCTAGGATTAGCAGTTAATTTGAAGGTGAAATTAGAGTCAGGTGTTTTCAATCAATGGGATGACAATCAGGTGTGAGTGGGCACCGTTTTATTTAAAGAACAGGGATCTATCAAAGTCTGATCTTCACAACACATGTTTGTGGAAGTGTATCATGGCACGAACAAAGGAGATTTCTAAGGACCTCAGAGAAAGTGTTGTTGATGCTCATCAGGCTGGAAAAGGTTACAAAACCATCTGTAAAGAGTTTGGACTCCACCAATCCTCAGTCAGACAGATTGTGTACAAATGGAGGAAATTCAAGACCATTGTTACCCTCCCCAGGAGTGGTCGACCAACAAAGATCACTCCAAGAGCAAGGCGTGCAATAGTCAGCGAGGTCACAAAGAGCCCCAGGGTAACTTCTAAGCAACTGAAGGCCTCTCTCACATTGGCTAATGTTAATGTTCATGAGTCCACCATCAGGAGAACACTGAACAACAATGGTGTGCATGGCAGGGTTGCAAGGAGAAAGGCACTGCTCTCCAAAAACAACATTGCTGCTCGGCTGCAGTTTGCTAAAGATCACATGGACAAGCCAGAAGGCTATTAGAAAAATGTTTTGTGGACGAATGAGACCAAAATAGAACTTTTTGGTTTAAATGAGAAGCGTTATGTTTGGAGAAAGTATAACACTGCATTCCAGCATAAGAACCTTATCCCATCTGTGAAACATGGTGGTGGTAGTATCATGGTTTGGGCCTGCTTTGCTGCATCTGGGCCAGGACGGCTTGCCATCATTGATGGAACAATGAATTCTGAATTTTATCAGCGAATTCTAAAGGAAAATGTCAGGACATCTGTCCATGAACTGAATCTCAAGAGAAGGTGGGTCATGCAGCAAGACAACGACCCTAAGCACACAAGTTGTTCTAACAAAGAATGGTTAAAGAAGAATAAAGTGAATGTTTTGGAATGGCCAAGTCAAAGTCCTGACCTTAATCCAATGGAAATGCTGTGGAAGGACCTGAAGCGAGCAGTTCATGTGAGGAAACCCACCAACATCCCAGAGTTGAAGCTGTTCTGTACGGAGGAACGGGCTAAAATTCCTCCAAGCCGGTGTGCAGGACTGATCAACAGTTACCGCAAACGTTTAGTTGCAGTTATTGCTGCACAAGGGGGTCACACCAGATACTGAAAGCAAAGGTTCACATATTTTTGCCACTCACAGATATGTAATATTGGATCATTTTCCTCAATAAATAAATGACCAAGTATAATATATTTATCTCATTTGTTTAACTGGGTTCTCTTTATCTACTTTTAAGACTTGTGTGAAAATCTGATCATGCTTTAGGTCATATTTATGCAGAAATATAGAAAATTGTAAAGGGGTCACAAACTTTCAAGCACCACTGTAAGTTTATAACAAAAGATAGTTTGTGTGTTTGTTGCTGAAATGTAACATACATAATTCTCCAAACAAATATTACTGCTGATCTGTTGTTTAAATAGAAGTTTGCAACTCAGTCCAGAAAGTATTTTGAGACAAAACTGAAATATAAATGTTGAATGAGTTTCTGATTAACTGTCAGAAGAGTGCAGCAGTGGGTTTCTCTGGGTGAACTGGGAAAGCTCTTCAGCTCGGTGAGTTTAGAACTATGAGGGGCCATACAAGACATTATCCATACTGGCCCTTTTACATACATATATACTCGCTCTCTCACATTCTCACTCTCACATGCATACATTCTCCTCTCACATACATACATTCTCCTCTCACATAGGCATATTCTCCTGTCACATACGTACATATAAAATTACATAATTATATTGAGGGTTTGGAGCCAGAGGGGCGTAAATCACATTTGACCAACTTTACAGGAGAGCCAAAACAAAATTTTGACCATCCTTTAATCAACAAAATTTATTTACCTTTAACCACAACATTATAGCCATAAACATACTTAAATGAGGTAGTCATTAAATAAAAATATGATAACATATTGAACATATTCAAAAATCTTGTAAAATCTTAAAAATATGGCAAAAAAGATAGGATACGCCTTTTGGGCACCAAACATTTCTAATGTTTTGAAAGGAAAATAGGCGTATCTGCTCATCCTTGGTTAAAAACAATGTGATTAACAAGTAATTATTTTTTTCATTTTATTTCAAATACTGTATACAGCAAACACATTCTGATGTGTTGGTCTCTCCACTTCTCTATTTAGTTTAATTGCAATGTAGCCTGGCCATTTCCTTCCTATACAAGTACACAATTCAATTCTCATCCCCCTTTTCGCATCCCTTTGCTCCATTCTCATTTATGACTTCACATTTATGTCTTTCATTTCAAACACTTGAACAGTTTAACATCTACTGTACTTTCAAGCAGTTCAATTTCAGTTATCTTGTTCAGTTATCTTATGACTTCACTTAAGCTAGGCCTTCTAAGCCTTTCTAAGCCATAGGTGTAAATGGGACATACGCCCTTTTGGCTCCAACACCGATGCCCACTTCTGAGTAAGGTCTTTGTTGTTTTGTTGTTTTATTCAATATAGGTTGATTTCTGATGTGTCTTTTCGGTACAGTTAGATAGAGCTCATCAAGACCTTTCATTTGATATATAGAACTCATTTTCGCCAAAAATGCCACTTACTTCCCTCTGGCTCCAAACCCTCGATATATAGATATATCTATATATAGATATATAGGCCTATATAATTTTAGGGAACCCTATTGTTGGTTTGGCTTGAATTTTTGTACTTGATAGGCCTAATAACTATAAATAAAAATAAAATGTAAATAGGCTATATTTTGACTAAATTACTATTATTGAAAAAAATCTAAAGATTTTCACCAGAGATCATGACAGGAGGACAGAAAAGGGACAGTGAGATAGGGTAGCCTAGAGGGAGATGACCGGGAGAGAGAGATAGTGTAGGGTCGGGAAATGTCCCAGGCCAGACTCCAACCTGGAGTCAGTCACCCTCTATTATTGTTGTTGTCTAGAAAGAGGTGCCGCATCGTTGTATTACAAAAAGTCATGCCAGTCCTCTGTTTATTAACCTGGCCTAAATTGGCCTACAATGCTACCTTAGAAACTGTTCCAACAACTTATCTGAAGGCTATAGCTATGCTGCTTTATGATGTCTCTCATCTCATCTCATTATCTCTAGCCGCTTTATCCTTCTACAGGGTCGCAGGCAAGCTGGAGCCTATCCCAGCTGACTACGGGCGAAAGGCGGGGTACACCCTGGACAAGTCGCCAGGTCATCACAGGGCTGACACATAGACACAGACAACCATTCACACTCACATTCACACCTACGCTCAATTTAGTGTCACCAGTTAACCTAACCTGCATGTCTTTGGACTGTGGGGGAAACCGGAGCACCCGGAGGAAACCCACGCGGACACGGGGAGAACATGCAAACTCCGCACAGAAAGGCCCTCGCCGGCCCCGGGGCTCAAACCCAGGACCTTCTTGCTGTGAGGCGACAGCACTAACCACTACACCACCGTGCCGCCCCTGCTTTATGATGTTCTCACTTGATTAGGCAAAACACACAGTGAGGCTGGTATTAAAATAGCCTAGCTTAACCGATAATTAGCATGCTTACCATACTGTACATTAGTGCACAATGTGAAACTTATTGACATGGACTTCCCTGTTCAGAATAGCTGTGCAACACTACAATACAGAGAGAGATAAAGAGGCGCTTTGCCTGAAAGAAATGAAGGAAAGGGAAAAGGAGGGAGGAGAAATAGGGATACAGCAATACAGCTGACTTTAGACTGAGATTAAAAGCTGCTCAGTCTCCAATGCAGACAGGTGGACTGTCTTCAAAATAAACAGAAATGCAAATGCCTAGTGATAAACAATACAAAGGAACATGGGGTGAGGCACCACTGTAAATGTGCAAGGCTTGGCTTTAGACTTTGGCATCAGTCAGTCCAGTTGAGGAGAATGGATGCAGAATCTATGTGGAGGACAATAGATGTAGATGAGGAGAATATATGTGGCAGATCACAGAATCCAGGGACACATGCCGGCCCGGGGGCATTTTGAGTTATTGACAGATTCAGAAAGTACAGTTTCTAAGCTTTCCAATGATGCCTTCCATGTGGAGATCTGACAATATTTGAAGAATGTGTGGCCTTTTGAAAGTGTATACTTCTTAAAACAGAAAAGGGAGAAAATCGCCCTCAAAGTTTTCCATCTCAGCTACTCTGGGTGTAGGGCGGGCACATAATGGTGCTCATTTGCATGACATTAAGGAAAGCCCTACCCCCTACGAGCTAGCACGATACTACTTTCATGTAAACAAAGATCACGTCAATTTTCCTTCCATGCAAAGTATGCCCAACACAATTATGAAGTACAAAAATAAGTCCTAAAAGTATACTTTAATGTTTTGTGGTTGAAAAATTACTCACATCGTAAGAAAGAAAGATAGCACGATGATGACACAACTAACACAACACTAGTTTCATGTAAAGCCTCGGTCACAACCGGCTGTACGCGCTCCTACAGCCGGTCTACACGCAAAAAACACAAACACACGGAGAGCACGCATGAAACGCACGAGAGCGCGCGTGTGATGTGCTGATTTTCGAGCCGCAGACCGGCCGCAGAGGTTCTTTGTCATGTCAAACAAACTCTACAGGCGCTTACATTTTTTTCAGGTTGCAAGACAAACTTACGGCCAACGCACGTCTTTCTCCGTGAACAAAAAAAAAAAAACGCAGCGATTTGGGAAACGCCAAAAATCACACTGCCAAAAAATCGTACGTCCGGTTGTGACCTAGGCTTAACCAAACCACAACACACTCCGTTACATGCAAAAATAACCACACAGCCTTGGATTAATAAACTTACCCCATCAGAAAGAGAAACGGCGCCTTGCACACACCAATGCCTCTGATGGAATGTAATCCTAGAACGGTCCGTGTATCATCCGATCATTCAAGTATTCCATTCAATCTGGAAAACGAGGTTGCGGGTTTTTTTGCTAGAAATGGTTATCTCCGATGTAAATACCGTGCGTCTGTTTGCTTCGCGGGGCTCCTCTGCGCTCTGTTTAGTAACTCATTCCATAGTGAAATCACACGCCTGTATGCAGGTTAAGTAGCCATGCGCTCAGCCCGCATCACACAGCTGATTCGCGGAAAAAAAAAAAAAAAAAAGACTTAAATCATCATGTGAATGGCCCATATGGTAATTTACCCACACCCTACAGGCTACAGTCCTGACAAAAACGAGACAATTTGCAACAAAAAATGTATGCTTTTCCAACAAAACAATCTATTATCTGAAATACTGATTGCATTCTTCAAGATCTCAACTTGCACATGATGGAAAAAACAAAAATCACAAATTTCGAAAAAAAAATGCTTCGTGATTATCTCGGATTCGTTTCGGCCTACATGTGTCCCTGGATTCGGTGAGCGGTCACATATGTATGTGAGAGGAGAAGATGTGTTATTCGAAACCAGGTCGCTGGCGTGATAATCCAGCAAACCCCCACTAGGCCACCAGGGGGATGACTCAAGTGCAGAGGCGTGAGGCGAAAGTAGAGTATCAAAAACAGTTTATTTACACTATATACAGTCCAAAGGAAAAAACAAAAGGATAATCCAAAAGCTCAGAAGATGTACAAAAAACAAAAATATCCAAAGGGTCAAAGTCCAAAATCCAACTAAGAAAAGAAGAGGCAAAAACTCAAACGCTCAGAAGATCAAAACAAAATCCACAAAGTCCAAAAGAAAGAAGCAAAAACCAAGAATACAAAGACACAGGTAAGGTACATGGGACAGAGGGAACTAACAGCATAGGAAAAAGACTCCGTGACAAGGTTGTTGTTGTTGTGGGATTTAGGGTCGCTCCCATCAAGTGATGCTATGGCGACCTGTAGCAAAATTACTGAGGTCAAGACCTCACTAAGTGTTTCTATATACATTTGCAATATATAGTACTTATAGGTACTATCTGTATCAGTTATTTACACCACAAGTGTATTGAAACCAAACCCAACATAATATGGACCTTCATTAATGATTTCCCTATAATACAACTTTAACACCCTACTCTAAAAGTGCTTATCCTGAAATGGAAAATTGAAAAGTCCCAATCACCTTTTACTCTGGGCCGATTCAGAGTGAAACCAAGACAAAGTGGGCTTGTTAATAAAGTAAGGCGAAATTGTGCACCTAAATCTAAATAAATTTTTTAGTTCCTAGCACATATTTCCATATTTTGTCATAATGACTTTTATTTCCTAATAGAGAAGTACTGTCGACTTTTAAAGATTTTGACATAAGCATATTAACAAGTTCCTCCTGCAAGTGCTGGAATTCAATACACTCTAGCAGGTAGTGCTGGACATTTTCTGGGAATTGACAGAAATCACAATTTCCATCAGGGTGCTTGCCTATTAAGCATCTTGTAGAATTTAACCAGCAATGACCAAACCTGATTCGAGTCATACACACCTCCTTCCTTCGGTTGGAGTCTGTATACTTCACCTTAAGAGACACTTTATTTTCAGACTTGAAATAAAATCTTCCCTTAACATCTTTATTCCAGCGATCCTGCCATAACCTCATGATAACCCCCTTCATGTCCTTTAAAATATCTGTCATTTCTGGGGAAATTGTCAATTCAACATTTTCATGAGAAAGAGCTTCTTTTGCCAACTGATCAGCAACCTCATTTCCTCTTAGACCCACATGACCAGGAATCCAAGCAAATTCCACATTGATACCTTTATTTTGCAGCATAAATATTTGATACCTAATCTCACAAACCAACTTACTTAATTTATCTCCTTCAATAGCTTGTAGAGCAGATAAGGAATCTGATAAAATTACAAACTGAAAAGGAGGATTCTCTGCTAACCAAGAAATGGCTAACAGAATAGCCACCAACTCAGATTCACACACACTTGTATTATCAGTTAATCTCATGCATTTTTTAAAGCCCATTTCTGGAACATAGAATGCACAACCTGTTTTATTCTCACTTTTAGAACCATCGGTGTATACCTTTAAATGATTATTCCACTTTTGCAAATACTCCTTACTATGTGCTAAATTTATAACTGGAATATCCTTTTTAGAGATATTAGCTAAATCTAAACAAACTTTTATGTCTCCACATTCCCAATAAGGAATATTATCAACTATTATTTCCTGACCCTCAATATTGAGATCTTTAGTGTACTCATTTACTTTATTAAATATACTGTTGAAAGAATCCTGGTATTTACCATCATAAGCTTCGTTAAAGCATGCACTAGTAGGATGATTAGAATTAAATTTATGTTTAACCGCTAGTTTACATTGCAACCACAACCTTCGTAGATCTAAAGGCATATCACCACACTCAACCTGTAGTGCATTAATAGGTGTTGTCATTAATGCTCCACAGCATATTCTTAAACATTGAGCCTGAATTTTGTCCAACTTATTTTTATGAGTTTTAACTGAAGTGTCATAAACTTCACTCCCATAATCAATAACAGACCTAATTAGACCTTTATATACAGATGACAATACTTCTTTACTTGCACCCCACTTTGAACCAGAGATCACCTTTAGCAGATTTATCCTCTTTTTATATTTCTTAACTACATAGTCAATGTGATCTTTCCAAGTAAGTTTTTGATCAAAAATTAACCCTAAAAATTTAACTTGTTTTTCTTGCTCTAGCTTAGTACCTTGAAAATAAATATCTATAGGCTCTTTACACTTTTTCCTATGAAATAAAATCACTTTTGTTTTGGCCTTCGAAACCTTAAAGCCCCATTGATCACACCATGTTTCTAGATCATTGATAGCTCTCTGAACCTGTCTTTTTATATATTTAATGTTTCTTCCTGCTTTCCATATTGCAGTATCATCAGCAAATATGGACACTTGCATACCACTTAAATTTAAATCATTGATAGCAATCAGAAAGAGAATAGGACTAATTACACTTCCTTGAGGAACACCATTTTGTACATTAAACTCATCTGATATTGCCTCCCCAACCTTTACTTGTAAGACTCTATTATGTAGAAAACCATTTATCCAGTTAAACATATTACCATCTATACCTAGTTTATCTAGTTTGTATAGTAAACCTTTCTTCCAAATCATGTCATATGCTTTCTCAATGTCCAGAAAGACACCTAAAACCACAGATTTATTAGCAATACTTTTTACAATATCATCACTTAACTTTATAAGCTGATCGATTGTAGACCTACGTTTTCTAAAACCAGATTGATTAACATTGAACAGATCATGTTTTTCCATAAACCAATTTAATCTATTAGTGATCATTCTCTCCATTAATTTACAAATATTAGATGTTAAAGCTATTGGTCTATACGAAAGAGTATCACTTTTAGCTTTACCTGGTTTAAGTAAGGGAATTATTAAAGCATGCCTCCAAGAACTAGGCACATACCCAGTACTCCATACCAAGTTATAAAACTTTAATATTACTTTACAACTTGTTTCAGACATATGCTTGAACATTTCATAACAAATCTGATCTTTTCCTGGAGATGTGTTTTTACATTTTTTTAAAGCTTTCTTAAATTCACTCATTTTAAAGGTTGCATTTAAAATAGAATCATTACTAGCCCTTTTATTAAACAAATTGTTATTGTTATTTTCAAATGACTCCTTATGCTTACTAAACTTTTCAGAATAGTTGGCATCACTACTCACTTTTGCAAAGGATTTACCTAACAGGTTTGCCTTATCTATATTTTCAGTAGCTACAATATCACCACTTTTAATAGTTGTTATTTTTTCACCAGAGTATGCATTATTCATCTTTTTAACTACTCTCCAGACAGAACTTAGGTTTGAGTTTCTATTTAGTGTAGAACAATAATCACGCCATTTTCTCCTTTTAGTAGATTTTATAACTTTAACAGCTATTGCCCTGTATTTTTTATACTCAATCCAATCTTTTGGGTCCCTAGTTCTTCTAACTTTATTTCGACACCTTTCCCTATTTTTAACTGCTATTTCACATTCCTCATTCCAAAATAAACCACTCTTTTTAACAGTTTTACCACCTTTAGACCTGGGAATATATTTTGAAGCTATATTAAATATACCATCAGATATGTAACTATTGACCTCCTCTAAATCAACCTCAAAGTTAACATTATCTAATACAGTATCACATTCCCTAGAGAAATTTTCCCAATCTGCTTTTTTAAAAGACCATCTTCCTAAATTCTCTTCTTCATATGCGGCTATAGATTGAATTTTAGTTATAATAACAGCATGATCACTCCCAAATGTATTATCAACCACATCCCAACTAGAAAGGGCTGCATACCTTGGAGATGTAAATGAGAGATCTATTGCACTTTCACCACCAGAATACATGTGTGTTTTTAGACCAGTATTTAATATAACCACATCATTAGTCTCTAATATATTTTCAATCATCTTTCCTCTGCTGTCAGTTTTACTATTGCCCCACAACTCACTTTTGGCATTGAAATCTCCACATACAAAAATATTATTTTTAGATAAAATGTCACTTAACTCATTTTCACTTACTATTACACTAGGAGATAAATACAAGTTAAAGATTTCTAAATCACCTATATTGGTTGTAACTTTTAGAGAGATTCCTTCTAAATTTTGTAATATATTAACATTTGTATTTTATACCTTTTTTGACAAAAACTGCAACACCACCTCTTCCATTCAAACCCTCCTTTCTAATAACTTCATAACCACTAAGACTATACTTAAGATCTGGTTTTAAATAGGTTTCCTGCACACAAATAACATCTGGTTGGCTTTCTAACTGAGATATGTAATTTTTAAATTCTAAACCATGAGCAATAATACTATTAGCATTCCACTGTACAATACACAATCCTAACCATAGTGACCTATTCATGAACTGTTGTATCCTTGGCCTTCATGTTAGTAGGAAGCTTTTTAAAAATTTGCTCTGCATTCAGCTCTTTTCCCACTATAGTCCCGATTTCTCTGGTTAGTATATACACAATGTTTGACATTGTTTGCCCTTTAAACCTGTCAGAGGTTGCATAGAACCATAGCCTAATCATGAGTTCTGCCAGACTTTGGATATCCACATAAACTTTATCTGTATTTCCCTTTTCGCTATCCGTACTAGTACTTTGAGAAGGAGCTTCACTAATGTCTATTTTAGACCTTACCTCCTTGACTGCCTCAGAATAACTAAGCTTGTTTTGCACCTTTACAACCATGATTTCCCTTGCCTCAGTAAACTTTGGGCATTGTGTAAATGCTGCCGAGTGCTTACCCCCACAGTTACAGCACACTGGATCCTCATGCTTAGAACACTCCTCATAATCATGATTTTCCCCACATGAAGGGCACCTCTTATTCCCATTACAAGATGTTGCAATATGTCCAAAACGTTGACACTTATAGCATCTGATTGGCCTGGGAATGAATAACTTTACTGTGTAACAATTGAAACCTATGTATACCCTTTCGGGCATGATTTCCCCCACAAAGGTCAATACTACAGACTCAGTCTTTTTGACTCCCCCTAGACGCTTAACATCTGAAATCTTTATCTCATTTTGTGTTTTAACATTGGCTAGAATAGACTGGTCGGATAAATCAGTACCTACCCCATGAATGATTCCTTTTGTGGACACATCTTTTCCTACTCGCTTGGTTCTCAATTCTACACCTTGAAATTTTTTGGCTCTTGCCAATTGTTTTGCTTGATCTTTAGCACAATGAATTTGAATTCCCCCATCAAACAAAGGGACCACTTTCTCAACACTTTCTACAAATTTCTGTATTTCTTGTGCAACAATAATTGGGTTTGTTTTAGCAAGATTTATTGAGTCACACCTCCACACTACTATCTCAAGATCACCTTTTGTCCTTTTTTGACTACTATTGGGTTGTTCATATTCCCCAGAATTAGACCTTTTCCTACCACCTCCCTCACTATCCTTCCCCATTTCTCAACATTAACAGGTATAAAATATAGATAAGTATTAAAGATATGTAAATATATTGGAAATTATATAGAAACACTTAGCTTTATCAGAATACCGCCACCTGCTCTCAGAGCTCATTAACAGGCCTAGTCACCAAGAGAACCCGATCACCGCACCGGCGCCTCCACCAGCCCCCGCCCTCTTCCTGGCCCAGCCAAATCCCTCCGTGACAAGGGAACAAACAGAGGGGTATTTATACACATACTAATTAAGGAAAAGGGCGGGGCAGGAAACAGGCAATGAAGACAAACACAAAAACACAGTGGCGGCCTCTAGAGGCCAAAACAAACATGACAAGATGGAAATAACAGCGGCCTCTAGAGACCAAAACAGTCCCAGTCCTAACAATATGTATGTGAGAGAATATATGTATGTGAGAAGAGAATGTGTGTATGTGAGAGGAGAATATATGTGTGAGAGGAGAATATATGCATGTGAGAGGAGAATGTGTGTATGTGAGAGGAGAATATACGCATGTGAGAGGAGAATGTGTGTATGTGAGAGGAGAATATATGTGTGAGAGGAGAATATATGCATGTGAGAGGAGAATGTGTGTATGTGAGAGGAGAATGTGTGTATGTGAGAGGAGAATGTGTGTATGCGAGAGGAGAATATATGCATGTGAGAGGAGAATGTGTGTATGTGAGAGGAGAATGTGTGTATGCGAGAGGAGAATATATGCATGTGAGAGGAGAATGTGTGTATGTGAGAGGAGAATATATGTGTGAGAGGAGAATATATGCATGTGAGAGGAGAATGTGTGTATGTGAGAGGAGAATGTGTGTATGTGAGAGGAGAATGTGTGTATGCGAGAGGAGAATATATGCATGTGAGAGGAGAATGTGTGTATGTGAGAGGAGAATGTGTGTATGCGAGAGGAGAATATATGCATGTGAGAGGAGAATGTGTGTATGTGAGAGGAGAATATATGTGTGAGAGGAGAATATATGCATGTGAGAGGAGAATGTGTGTATGTGAGAGGAGAATGTGTGTATGTGAGAGGAGAATGTGTGTATGTGAGAGGAGAATGTGTGTATGTGAGAGGAGAATATATGCATGTGAGAGGAGAATGTGTGTATGTGAGAGGAGAATGTGTGTATGTGAGAGGAGAATGTGTGTATGTGAGAGGAGAATATATGCATGTGAGAGGAGAATATATGCATGTGAGAGGAGAATGTGTGTATGCGAGAGGAGAATGTGTGTATGTGAAAGGAGAATATATGTATGTGAGAGGATCAGAATAGATAAAGTCTTATGCGGCCCCTCACATAGAGCACTGTCTTGAACAGAAACACCGCCTTTGCCCAACAGCCCGAACACGGAAGTTGTGCCTTTCTTTGACCGACATCTTGCTGGTCCAATCACGACTTACTTTCTGACTTTTACCCAATCAAAGTGTGCTAGTGGGCGGGGCTTATGGCTTCCTTTAATGGTGCGTTCACTGTGCTCAGGATCAGCTGTAATGGCGAGTGAGGAGAAGGACCGAGTGTCAGGTGATCAGTCCTTTCGCTTTTTATCACTTTCTACATTTTAGTCAGTTTTGTGCGTTATGTTTATTTTTAATTTATGCTCGTATTTAATTGCAAACTTGGGTTAATGTAGACTGGAAAGACATGCTTTCTTGTCGGAGTGAACTGGGACTATAAGTCGCCTCCTGAGTTATTTCAGCACTTCGGCTTATTATATGTGATTTATAGCTTATTAATTTCTAATATTAGTCTCAAATCTGCTTAAATGTAGTGCAAACTTGCCGAACAGTCGCTAGACGTTTGATTAGATGTTTAGAAAAATGCAATATGTACTTATAGTTTGTTTGTAAGGTGCATTATTTTCCGCATGCAGCGTTCAATGTCACGTTTGTTTGTTTGTTTGTTTGTTTGTTTGTTTGTTTGTTGTTGTTAATGTTAGTGTTTATTCCTGCAGGTCAGGTCCAGACGGATCATGGCTCAGCACAGAGTATCACCACTAAAGGTTGGTTTCATTTTAAGGCACTAAACAAGACAAAAATAAAACACAGTGGGATGTGGTGTTGCAGAAGAATCATCCTGAGTTCCTGTTACCACACCAAGAGCATGTCCTGAATATATTATTCCTCTAATCTAACAGCAATATGTCAATGATTATATTACAGTTTTTAATTTACTAAAGAATAACACATTATACGGGGTGGCACGGTGGTGTAGTGGTTAGCGCTGTCGCCTCACAGCAAGAAGGTCCTGGGTTCAAGCCCCGTGGCCGGCGAGGGCCTTTCTGTGCGGAGTTTGCATGTTCTCCCCGTGTCCACGTGGGTTTCCTCCGGGTGCTCCGGTTTCCCCCACAGTCCAAAGACATGCAGGTTAGGTTAACTGGTGACTCTAAATTGAGCGTAGGTGTGAATGTGAGTGTGAATGGTTGTCTGTGTCTCTGTGTCAGCCCTGTGATGACCTGGCGACTTGTCCAGGGTGAACCCCGCCTTTCACCCGTAGTCAGCTGGGATAGGCTCCAGCTCGCCTGCGACCCTGTAGAACAGGATGAAGCGGCTACAGATAATGAGATGAGATGGGAACACATTATACTCTTTATTCGTTTATACTTATGTTCAATATTGTGAAAGTTACAGCTTCGCTTCTGACACTAGAGATGCCTTCCTTAAATGTTGAATAAACATCTCCTTACTGAAAAATCACCATATCAACGATTAAACTTGTTTTATAATCAGTTTATTATCTGCTGTGTGTGTTTCCCTGTGAATGAGCTGTTAGAACGAGTGCATTAATATAAACCTGCACTACTGTCAGAGCTGCTGTTAGAGAGAATTAATCAACACCTGATGACTAATCACAGTCCAGACCTCAACAGCTGTGGAATAAACAGTGTTAGTCGTGCAAACATAAAGGCACTTTGTAGAGAGCAAAACTAAAACAGGAATATGTTTTTCTTGTTTTTAAGTACCTGTAATGAATCAGCAGAGTCTTGTGTTTCGGTTTTCCCCGCTTTCTTCATGTTGGCACATGCTTCTAGTTCATTGCTCTGCCAATTTAAATGATTTTGGATCTCCATGTGAATATCAGAGATGGAGTATATTTCCCAGAACATAACACAGAAAAGGATTTTGGAGTGTGATTTTAGCTTCTTGAGTTTTGCACTGTAAATTTAGCCGCGTTAGCCTTGTGGCTCTTGTGGAGAACTACAAGAACGAACCAAACGTGTACTTCTTGATTGACTACATCTGAGGAAACTTGAGTAAAGTCTGACATTTGACACACATGCACAGGAAACCTGACCTGGGTATGTTTTATTTTAAAACTATTATCTCTGTGTGATCAAAGTCCTGAAAACTTCCTGGTTTCAGTTTCTACAAAGTGTGTGTATGTATCAGGGCTTTACATTAACTTTTTTGCTCACCGCCCACTGTGGCTAGTGGTTTTCCCGAGTCACTAACCATTCAGCCTTTTCACTAGCCACAATATTGTTGCCAGGAAATCGCAGTTTTTTCTTCACCATGATGCGTTAAAGTTCGGAAGATCTAGATTTAATTATGAACGGCAGCGTATAATGTATCTCTACAGTAGCACTCAGGTATTCAGTGCTGTTAAGGTCGCTCCCTATATGAAAACATGCGACCAATTCAGACAAAAATATAAACAGAGTATTCTGTTTATTGAACTCAAATTCAAGCCCCTTACAATATGAAATATCGTATAATATGAAAAATAACATTCAGTACAACTGAACTGATTCTGATATTAAAAGTCCAATTCAAAACATTTATCATTGAAAAACATTTGATGTTTTGATATGCAAGTATTATGTGTATTATCAAGCATTATTATGTATATTATGTATTATCTATTAATAGTGTGTGTGTGTGTGTGTGTGTGTGTGTGTGTGTGTGTGTGTGAACATGTGTAGAGAGAGACATTAAATGTCCTCATTACAGTCATCATCAGATGAGTCTGAATGGTCCATGAAAAATGGTCTTCGTGACCTGAGGCTTCCAGCAGGCCGTAAGTTGATAAGTTGAGTGGAAAGTTTCAACTTATGTTTGCCTTGGATAACTTTGCCTAAAACATGGTGGTGTATACTGATTTTTTTTTTCCCAGATTTTTTTTGTGTGCGTGTCGGTGTAATGGATGCCAGATTGTTAATGTATCTCAGTTCCATAGGCTGCATGGTTAGGGTATCTTTTGTCCTCATTGCTTGGGCCAGATCAAACCATTAAACAAGCTTCAATTATTCTTACTCTTGCCACATACATGATTTTTTTTTCCAAAACTGATGATATTCAGTTTAAACACCATTAAAAGTAATTTCAGGAATAGATCTCTTGTGTGATGTGTAATTCACCCTCTCATTTAAATATGGCGAAAATGTTTCGGCGCGCGCTTTGCGCATCACGGACCTCGGTGATTTTAAAATGCTGCTCCGGCCCTGATCATCTCTGCCCCTTTTTCCCTGAGCAGCAGGGTTTGAAACTCCAGCTATACGCCGCCACATAGTGCGCTTGTCAGTCGTCAGCAACTTTGTCGCTTCGTTCATTAACCGCAGGTTACCGCATCACTGATTTTATCTGAGCCGTTAACGAACGTTCTAAACAATTCTAACATGTTGTCAGAATGTTTATGCAGGGGCTCATGGGAGTTGTAGGCGTGTAATATTACATTGCAATGCGTTTATTATATCAAATGCCTTCAGAGAAAACTACAATTAAAATATATTGTCATACCACAGAATAAACCACCCGCCAAAGCCGAATTTTACCCGCATTTGGCGGGTGGGCGGGTGCTAATGTAAAGCCCTGGTATGTATGCATGCACAACTCTATACGACACTGTAATAACTTATCCCACAGTGTTCCGGATTGTGATTGGTCAGAAGGTGGTGATTAATTTTCTTTAACAGCAGCTCTGACACTAATGCAGCTGCAAATCACAGGTTTATATCAATGCCCTTGTTATTATTATAATACATTATTGTTTCTATAGTAACAGCTCAGTCACCTATCGCTTGGACAACAGACGCTCCATATACTGTAAATGAGTTAAAAATGTTTAATCGTTGATATGGTTGATGGTTTCTGTAAGGAGATGTTTATTTAATGTTGTTTATTTCAGGATAGGAGCTTACACTTTGGGATTTCTCTGTAATATAGCAGGCTGTTTATAGCTGCTATAACATAAATTAGAACAGGAATTTCGTTTTCGTGGACATTCCACAAATCTAGGGAATGGATCAGCTTCAGGCTGTAACAGCAGTAACTCTACTTCATCATGCCACCCTATGTTTTATTCCTCATATAACACCCTGGAAGAAAATTCAGTCGCGTTTGTAAAATATACTGTACTTGTTATATGTTCAGGGCAGGAAGGAGGCCAGACAGAGACAGACTCTGGGTATCGAAGGTGAGATTATGGAGGAAAAAAAGTCATGCTGAATTTATTCTATTTTAAAAGTTGAACATTTGATCAACTGTGATTTTTTTTTAAAATTTTTATTTTGCAGCACTCGCAGTCTCAACCCGAATGAGGAGTACAACATGAAGCACAAACGCAGAGGTCTGGCTCTCATCTTTAACCAGGAGAACTTTTACTGGCAGCTCAGGTTGAACCCTCGAAATGGATCCACAGCAGACAGGAACAACCTCAAAAAGAGGTGCAGAACACGACACACACAGGAACACACTATAACAAGCATAACAGACACAGCGTAGCACGTATCATCATGGACACTGTCACAGTGTAACAGACCACTACAGCCTGTACTGTAACACACATCATACACGTCATAACAGAATACACACACTGTCACACACACTACAGCGTAACAGAGTATAATAAACACACTAACACGTACAATAACACAGCATCACACAGTGTAAGACACACTGCAACCCATGCCGTCACTAGCGATAGCAGGCCATTTTCTAAAGTAGTCATAGTGTTGTCTATCAAATTAAAGATTGTGAAGATCTGAACTGAAAACTTGTTTAATTTTATAAATATGTCTCAAAAAACCCCAAAGTTATGAACATTTGAAAACCCAGTGTTTTATAAAATTTCCATTTTGGTCCGTTGCCCCGGTCACAAAGCAGCAACCATTTTCTATTGGTTTAATTTTCCATTCATGAGAAAAAACCTCAATCAGAAATTAACAGACCAAAAAGCTAAAAATAAAGAGATTTAGAATTTTGAGTCTCAGGGTAAGAATTACAGATAAAGGCTTCTTCTTGTAGATCACAATTCTGCACCTCGAAGACTGAAAAGTAACATATCAGTAAAATCGGTCCGTCCTTTCTGTTTAAACATAAAAGCCAGAATTTTCCGGGTATGTTCACTTTAAATTATGTACACTGAGCGTGACTAATGACGGCGGTGCCCGAATGTGCTGTGTATAAGAGGCTCAAACTTTTGTTCATTCTCTTCAAAACGGTATCACTGATATTTATACACCTTCTCATTTTCTCTCCATGAAAAACATATTAGGAAAATCATTGATTTTTAGGAAGGATACAAAATTTTCCTCAGTGATCCGATCTTTCGCGGGCATGAGACAGCAAAGTGTTCAGCTGATTTTATTGGAAAATCAAGTCAGCATGAGGGATTCGACCACTGGGGGGAATCATGAGTTTCAATTTGATTGAACCAACAGTGAGCGAGCTGGAAACAACAAAACACACGGACTGGTGACAAATATCACTAAAAAACCCAAGATGGCGGTGCCCGTGAGTTTGGTGTATTGCATCACACAATGTTTAAAAACGCTTAAAGTAAAAGCTCATCACAACACCGCACAAAATTAACAATATATTCCATAAATATGTTATTTATTCTTTAATCAACACTAGTTTTATGTAGATTAAACAGTTTTAAACGTCTTTAAAGACCAAACGAAAACATGCCGTTCTTCCATACAGACATACAGGAGGTTCATTAGCACAGCGGCGCGCTGTCAAGCCTACCGTAACACACACCATAATACACACTGTAACACGCACTGCACTACACACTGTAATAGACACACTGTAACACACACCATAATACACACTGTAACACGCACTACACTACACACTGTAACACACACCGTAATACATACCGTAACACACTGTAATAGACACTCTGTAACACACTGTAATAGACACTCTGTAACACACTGTAATAGACACTCTGTAACACACTGTAATAGACACTCTAACACACTGTAATAGACACTCTGTAACACACACCGTAATACATACCGTAACACACTGTAATAGACACTCTGTAACACACTGTAATAGACACTCTGTAACACACACCGTAATACATACCGTAACACACTGTAATAGACACTCTGTAACACACTGTAATAGACACTCTGTAACACACTGTAATAGACACTCTGTAACACACTGTAATAGACACTCTGTAACACACTGTAATAGACACTCTGTAACACACTGTAATAGGCTCTCTGTAACACACTGTAATAGACACTCTGTAACACACACCGTAATACATACCGTAACACACTGTAATAAACACTCTGTAACACACTGTAATAGACACTCTGTAACACACACCGTAATACATACCGTAACACACTGTAATAGACACTCTGTAATACACTGTAATAGACACTCTGTAACACACTGTAATAGACACTCTGTAACACACTGTAATAGACACTCTGTAACACACACCGTAATACTCACTGTAACACACCATAATACACACTGTAACATGCACTACACACTATAATAGACACACTGTAACACACACCGTAATACATACCGTAACACACTGTAATAGACACACTGTAACACACACCGTAATACATACCATAACACACTGTAATACACACTGTAACACACTGTAATAGACACTCTGTAACACACTGTAATAGACACACTGTAACACACACTGTAATACATACCGTAACACACTGTAATAGACACTCTGTAACACACTGTAATAGACACTCTGTAACACACTGTAATAGACACACTGTAACACACACCGTAATACATACCGTAACACACTGTAATAGACACACTGTAACACGCACCGTAATACATACTGTAACACACTGTAATAGACACACTGTAACACACACCGTAATACATACCGTAACACACTGTAATAGACACTCTGTAACACACTGTAATAGACACACTGTAACACACACCGTAATACATACAGTAACACACTGTAATAGACACTCTGTAACACACCGTAATACACACTGTAACACACTGTAATAGACACACTGTAACACACACCGTAATACATACTGTAACACACTGTAATGTACATACTGTAACACACTGTAATAGACACTCTGTAACACACTGTAATAGACACTCTGTAACACACTGTAATAGACACTCTGTAACACACACCGTAATACACACTGTAACACACTGTAATATACACTCTGTAACACACTGTAATAGACACTCTGTAACACACACCGTAATACACACCGTAACACACTGTAATATACACTCTAACACACTGTAATAGACACTCTGTAACACACTGTAATATACACTCTGTAACACACTGTAATAGACACACTAACACACTGTAATAGACACTCTGTAACACACACCGTAATACACACTGTAACACACTGTAATATACACTCTGTAACACACTGTAATAGACACTCTGTAACACACACCGTAATACACACCGTAACACACTGTAATAGACACACTGTAACACACTGTAATATACACTCTGTAACACACTGTAATAGACACTCTGTAACACACACCGTAATACACACCGTAACACACTGTAATATACACTGTAACACACTGTAATAGACACTCTGTAACACACTGTAATAGACACACTAACACACTGTAATAGACACTCTGTAACACACTGTAATAGACACACTAACACACTGTAATAGACACTCTGTAACACACACCGTAATACATACCGTAAGACACTGTAATAAACACTCTGTAACACACTGTAATAGACACTCTGTAACACACTGTAATAGACACTCTGTAACACACTGTAATAGGCACTCTGTAACATGCACTGCACTACACACTATAATAGACACACTAACACACACCGTAATACATACTGTAACACACTGTAATAAACACTCTGTAACACACTGTAATAGACACTCTGTAACACACTGTAATAGACACTGTAACACACTGTAATAGGCTCTCTGTAACACACTGTAATAGACACTCTGTAACATGCACTGCACTACACACTATAATAGACACACTAACACACACCGTAATACATACTGTAACACACTGTAATAGACACTCTGTAACACACTGTAATAGACACTCTAACACACTGTAATACATACCGTAACACACTGTAAAGCCCTATTCGCACGGGATTAGTATTACCTGTGAACCTCTGGCGATTTGTAATAATTGCAGAGAATGTTTGAGATGTTAGTCCTGTGCGAATGCGCCATGTCTGTAATTTGTAAAGTAATAATTCTGCCGCAAATTACCTACTATATTTTGTCAAACACAGACGTCCAGTGACAATACTAGTCCCGTGCGAATATGCATGTCCGTGTTTGTTATTGTAATTGCGCGCGTTTTATATCTTTTCCGGTTACTGTGAGTAGGCTAATGGAGGCTACGGTTGAAATTTTCATGAGTACTGTTTTAGGGGCAAGTGGTAGTCGTGCCCCATACCACACTACATGGAATCCGCTTCCCAAAAACAGCAAGAAATCCAAGAGGAGAGCTCGGAGATTTTTGACCTGGATGACTTGTGTGGCTGCTTTCGGTAAGGAACATTTTTAATATTTCATAGCTACGGTATAGCCAGGCCATATCCTCCATGGACATAGCAATATTGACGGCTATCTGAAGTTGTGGCCTATGACTTTTTGCCTATCAATGACGGGCATTTCTTATTAATTCCTAATAGGTTGGATACAGGGCCGTCGACAGGGGGGGACAACCGGGTATTTTGTCCCGGGCCCAGGCATGAGGGGGGGGCCCAGAACTGGTCCCTCATGAAGATGCCATTAATCATTCTGTTTCATTTCAAAATGTGTTGATTTGGGGGAGAAAAATGTGCTATATTTGCATTCAATGAATGATTTCTGGTTCTTTTGCCTTTATTGTCTTCGAAAATAGATTCAAGAACCCACCTACCACCCCAATGCAGAAATGGTTTGGTCTTTGATTAAGGCATCAAATAACACGGCACTATTCCATCATAACGCTTCGACAATAAGCGTGCGAGCCCGTTTGCCAACATGCACAAGTCAGGAGCAAAGAAAAGAAAAGAGAAAAAGAGATGAAGAAGCCAAGAGCCTCAGGGGCTCACTGCATAGATATTTTAGAAAAGATTCAGATGATGCAGCAGGTGGTGAAGGCAGTGGGGCAGCTGAGCCAGGTAAGACACAGATAACTTTTTTCCAGCCCCGTAATGTAACCCCAGCACGCGCGACGCGCCATTCATAATTATAAAGTAGGGGATAGCAGGGTACACTGAGTGAACACTGAAATGCACAGGGCATTGAATTATTTCATAAACATATCGGTTTAATAACACTGTGTTGCATATATCTCAATGAAGCAAAGAATAGCACATTGGCCCGCAATCATATCCAAATGTTTTAGGCACGCTTGCTGAGCTGCGCTGAGCTGGACTCCGGTTAGCTGAAAGCCCGTGGAACACTACCTCTTGTTAATTAAACCTTATTTTGTTGGAAATCATCCCGTGTAGATACGACGGCATGTGAAATTGCCAGCTAGATAGAGTTTAATGTAACGAATGGGCTATAAATGGGGTGTTTTGAGGTTAGTCTGTTGCAAAACATTAAACTTTCGCTTAGACTGGATACTCTTCAAACAATTCCCTTGCTCAAGTGAAAAATGATAGGCCTGTATGAAAAGTGCAATTAATGAAAGTAGCCTAATAAGCCCTAAATGAATAAAACAACCTCTGTTTTATTGTTGTTGCTTACACGTTAAGATTTTGAAATCTTCTCGGTCCAGTTCTATATCCAGGGAACGTTGTAATCCTTTTGGTTTATCCATAATAAACGTGTCAGCCCCCAGGTCAGATAGGCTAATGTTACGTGGTTGGGAGGGTGTCAATTTTTTTTGTAACATTCTAAATTGAGTACGGAAAGGACGTTTATGAAAAACAAGACAAAAAAATACACTGAAAAACTCACTGTACACATCACTAGTGGTGATGCTTCTATGTTGAGATTTTGGGAAAGCCATAACTCCGTTCTCATTGAGGCCCAGTTCCATCCCGTAAACAATCATTTTGGTTTATCAACTACCTGCGCTCAAACATGTCACAGGAGAGGCTCAATGGGCTGGCTATGCTCTCTATAGAGTGCGAACTTGCAAAGAAGCTGGACTTCAATGACCTTATTGACGACTTTGCCACAGTAAAAGTCCGGCGCATTGCATTTCGCACCTGAATAGTTGCAGTCTAAGGAAATGTTCAAACTGTAAATATGTTGAAATGTTGAAATAAAATGGGTGACTGTTATAATGGGCTTGGAATACCTGTTATTTAAGGGTTGGAGTGAATGGAGACTGTGAAAAGAGGGGTTGGGTGTGGGTGGTTGCTGTGTGGCGATGTGCGTGCACGCGCGTGTGTGTGTGTGTGTGTGTGTGTGTGTGTGTGTGTGTGTGTGTGTGGAGGGGCACTCAGATTATTGGGGGGGGGGCCACTCAGATTATTTTGTCCCGGGCCCAGCCAAAGCTGTCAACGGCCCTGGTTGGATACTTGGTGCTATTTTTATGCCAACTGTTTTTAATCCTTATTTGTTAATTTATCCATATACTTACTACAGTAATATGTCAACACTGCCAACATGCTTGTACTGAATTGTTAGCAGACACCTTTACACTACCTACCCAACCTCTTCCTTGCAGCTGATGTATGGTACCCTCATAAAACATCACGGGACAGAGGCCAGTCTTTCTGGGAAATGGAGGTGCTTGGGAACTTTGTGGAGAAAGACTGGTACCTGAACTTCAGAATGCCCCAAGATGCCTTCAGGAAACTGTGTGACCAGCTGCGCCCATATGTCAACCCCAAAACCACTAACATGCTGGCACCAGTACCTTTAGAGAAGAGGGTGGCACTCACCATTTACAGGCTTGCTAGTAATGTGGAGTTTCACGACGTTGCCAACCTGTTTGGTATTGGGACCAGCACAGCCTGCAACATCTTCTGGGAGGTGTGCGAGGCGCTGAGCAAACTCAGGAAGATTTATGTGAAGAGGCCAAAATCTGTCCCAGAACTCACATCGCACATTGCTGGTTTTGAGAGGAAGACAGGATTCCCCATGTGTGTTGGTGCTTTGGATGGCACACATATTCCAATCATTGCCCCACAAAGCTATCCTACTGATTACTACAACAGAAAAGGGTGGTATAGTGTTGTACTACAAGGGCTTGTAGACCACACCTACAAGTTCATGGACTTTGATGTTGGGTGGCCTGGAAAGTGCCATGACGCATATGTTTTTGAGTGCTGCCGTCTGTGCCGCAAGCTGGAGGATGGCACCTTTTTCCCTCCAGTCACCAGGACCATCCAAGGGGTCAACATACCTGCCCTGATTGTAGCAGATTCTGCGTACAGCTTAACCAGCAACATTATGAAGCCATTCCCAGATGGAGTAAGGGGACCAAGAGCAGCCTACAATGCTTGCCTAAGCCGCGCACGCATCCACGTGGAACATGCATTTGGTCGTCTCAAGGGTCGCTGGCGATGCATAATGAAGAGGAATGATTCCGAAACCAAAAGAGTGAAACACGTTGTAGCTGCTTGTATAGTGTTGCACAACTTTTGTGAGATGCAGAATGTTGCTTACCAGGAAACCCAGGAAGAAATGTTTGAGCAGCCAGAGGCAGGACCACAGTAGCAGGGTGCACTTGATGACTTCTCCCCAGCAGAGCGGATACGAGAAGCATTGGTAGCCCATATCAACACTTTACAATGACAGTTTGTATCAAATACAATGGCTGAGCTTTCCTGAGAAGTTTTTTTTCAAATCTTGTTAAAATAATGCTTTCCTGTTTTAACCATGCAATTTCTCTAGGTTTACATTTTTTTAAAAAGTGCAGAGGCTCATAGTTTCAGTTGTATTCAAACTTTTATTCAAATGTATCTTAACTTTTTCTCTAAAATAAAGTGCAAATGTTTCAGTTTTTAAAAATTGTTTCAAGTGTTGTCGACATTGACAAGTATAAAACAAAGAATATCAAGATGTATAAAGAAAAGGCTGGGGTTCACTTGTCTTTTACACATTAAGTGCAAATTAAATATGCTGTCAACATTGACAAGTATAAAATAGAAAAATACAAAGATATGTACGGAAAAGGCTCACTTGTCTTATAAACAGACTTCAAATGTGCAAAAGGATTCATTTAAAACACAAGAACAAAAATAAACAAATGACTGCCTAAAACCTGACAGAATAGGTGAAGGAGGTGCAGAGAAACCCTATGTATCCATCTCTAGGGGGAGTCATAATATTGGACCTGGTGTGCTGCTGGAGCGGGGGGTCCAGGGGCTGTAGGATAGCACTCCGTAGATGTGCCTTGGTGGGGTGGTGGAAATGGATGAGGTGCCATATGTGGTGCCATGTAAGAGAAGGGGGCTGGGGGCCTGATGCACTGGAAAAGTTGGGCCATGAGGTCTCTGTTATCCCTAGATCTCCATTCATCAGCTTCCATATGCTTCATTTCAAATTCTAACCTTTTGTTTTCTAGTTCCATCTGCTTCCTTTCCACCTCTGTTACAGAGTGTCTATTACAGTGTGTTACAGAGTGTCTATTATGGTGTGTGTTACAGTGTGTCTATTACGGTGTGTTACAGTGTGTCTATTACAGTGTGTTACAGAGTGTCTATTACAGTGTGTTACAGAGTGTCTATTATGGTGTGTGTTACAGTGTGTCTATTACGGTGTGTTACAGTGTGTCTATTACAGTGTGTTACAGAGTGTCTATTACAGTGTGTTACAGAGTGTCTATTACGGTGTGTGTTACAGTGTGTCTATTACAGTGTGTTACGGTGTGTTACAGTGTGTCTATTACAGTGTGTTACAGAGTGTCTATTACAGTGTGTTACAGAGTGTCTATTACGGTGTGTGTTACAGTGTGTCTATTACAGTGTGTTACGGTATGTATTACGGTGTGTGTTAGTGTGTCTATTACAGTGTGTTACAGAGTGTTTATTACAGTGTGTTACAGATTGTCTATTACAGTGTGTTAGAGTGTCTATTACAGTGTGTTACGGTATGTATTACGGTGTGTTACAGTGTGTTAGAGTGTTTATTACAGTGTGTTACAGAGTGTCTATTACAGTGTGTTACAGAGTGTCTATTACAGTGTGTTACAAAGTGTCTATTACGGTGTGTTACAGTGTGTCTATTACAGTGTGTTACGGTATGTGTTACGGTGTGTGTTACAGTGTGTCTATTACAGTGTGTTACAGAGTGTCTATTACAGTGTGTTACAAAGTGTCTATTACGGTGTGTTACAGTGTGTTAGAGTGTTTATTACACTGTTACAGAGTGTCTATTACAGTGTGTTACAAAGTGTCTATTACGGTGTGTTACAGTGTGTTACAGAGTGTCTATTACAGTGTGTTACAGAGTGTCTATTACAGTGTGTTACAAAGTGTCTATTACGGTGTGTGTTACAGTGTGTCTATTACAGTGTGTTACGGTATGTATTACGGTGTGTGTTACAGTGTGTCTATTACAGTGTGTTACAGAGTGTCTATTACGGTGTGTGTTACAGTGTGTCTATTACAGTGTGTTACGGTATGTATTACGGTGTTACAGTGTGTCTATTACAGTGTGTTACGGTATGTATTACGGTGTTACAGTGTGTCTATTACAGTGTGTTACAGAATGTCTATTACGGTGTGTGTTACAGTGTGTCTATTACAGTGTGTTACGGTATGTATTACAGTGTGTTACAGTGTGTCTATTACAGTGTGTTAGAGTGTTTATTACAGTGTGTTACAGAGTGTCTATTACAGTGTGTTACGGTATGTATTACGGTGTATGTTAGTGTGTTACAGAGTGTTTATTACAGTGTGTTACAGAGTGTCTATTACAGTGTGTTACAGAGTGTCTATTACAGTGTGTTACGGTGTGTGTTACAGAGTGTCTATTACAGTGTGTTACAGTGTGTCTATTACAGTGTGTTACAGAGTGTCTCTTACAGTGTGTTACAATATGTATTATGGTGTGTGTTACAGTGTGTCTAATACAGTGTGTTACAGAGTGTCTATTACAGTGTGTTACAGAGTGTCTCTTACAGTGTGTTACAATATGTATTATGGTGTGTGTTACAGTGTGTCTAATACAGTGTGTTACAGAGTGTCTATTACAGTGTGTTACAGAGTGTCTATTACAGTGTGTTACAATATGTATTACGGTGTGTGTTACAGTGTGTCTAATACAGTGTGTTACAGAGTGTCTATTACAGTGTGTTACAGTGTGTCTATTACAGTGTGTTACGGTATGTATTACGGTGTGTGTTACAGAGTGTCTATTACAGTGTGTTACGGTATGTATTACGGTGTGTGTTACAGTGTGTCTATTACAGTGTGTTACAGAATGTCTATTACGGTGTGTGTTACAGTGTGTCTATTACAGTGTGTTACGGTATGTATTACGGTGTGTGTTACAGTGTGTCTATTACAGTGTGTTACGGTATGTATTACAGTGTGTTACAGTGTGTCTATTACAGTGTGTTAGAGTGTCTATTACAGTGTGTTACAGTGTGTCTATTACAGTGTGTTACGGTATGTATTACGGTGTGTGTTACAGAGTGTCTATTACAGTGTGTTACGGTATGTATTACGGTGTGTGTTACAGTGTGTCTATTACAGTGTGTTACAGAGTGTCTATTACGGTGTGTGTTACAGTGTGTCTATTACAGTGTGTTACAGAGTGTCTATTACAGTGTGTTACGGTATGTATTACGGTGTGTGTTACAGTGTGTCTATTACAGTGTGTTACGGTATGTATTACGGTGTGTGTTACAGTGTGTCTATTACAGTGTGTTACGGTATGTATTACAGTGTGTTACAGTGTGTCTATTACAGTGTGTTAGAGTGTTTATTACAGTGTGTTACAGAGTGTCTATTACAGTGTGTTACGGTATGTATTACGGTGTATGTTACAGTGTGTTACAGAGTGTTTATTACAGTGTGTTACAGAGTGTCTATTACAGTGTGTTACAGAGTGTCTATTACAGTGTATTACGGTGTGTGTTATAGAGTGTCTATTACAGTGTGTTACAGTGTGTCTATTACAGTGTGTTACAGAGTGTCTATTACAGTGTGTTACAATATGTATTACGGTGTGTGTTACAGTGTGTCTAATACAGTGTGTTACAGAGTGTTTATTACAGTGTGTTACAGAGTGTCTATTACAGTGTGTTACAGAGTGTCTATTACAGTGTGTTACAGAGTGTCTATTACAGTGTGTTACAATATGTATTACGGTGTGTTACAGTGTGTCTAATACAGTGTGTTACAGAGTGTCTATTACAGTGTGTTACAGTGTGTCTATTACAGTGTGTTACGGTAACACACTGTAATAGACACTCTGTAACACACTGTGATAGACACTCTGTAACACACACCATAACACACACCATAACACACACTGTAACACACACCATAATACACACTGTAACACATGCCATAACATACATCATAACAAGTAACCCCAACACACACCCCATAACAAGTAAACAATAACGTCTTCCTTTTTCCACACCATAATTCACACAATAACGCGCACACACACACACACACACACACACACACACACCATATCACACGCTCCATAAAGCACACCCCATAATGCCCTTAAACACACAATGTATGGTACCTGCAGTTACATTTTCCTCTTTCTGTGGATTTAGATGGGTCTCTGAATTCAGAGATTACATACTGCAGCTTTAATTTAGATTTCTACGTGATTTAAATGGTTATGATGGACATCAGGGCTGTGATTTTTTTTTTTTTAAATCGATGGTCTGAACCACACTTTTAGGTTTGAGCAGCTGGACTTTGAGGTGAGGGTTTTTGATGATCACAAACGGGACGAGATTCTACGCATCATCACTGAAGGTATGCACATAAATCCAGACTCCCTTTCTCAGAAGTGTAGGTCTTTTCTTTCCACTCTCTTCCCTGTGGTTCACTTTCACATTGACGACCTTTGCCCCTTCCCCCAGCTGCAGGAGCTAATCACGTAGATGCTGACTGCTTTGTCTGTGTGTTCCTGAGCCACGGTGAAAATGGGCACGTTTATGCCAATGACGGCCAGATTGAAATCCAGGACATGACATCTCTGTTCAGAGGAGACAAATGTCAGAGTCTGGTGGGGAAACCAAAGATCTTCATCCTGCAGGTGAAAAAAAACCCTCCTGATGTTCATTAGCTCAGAATGATTTCAGACCTGGAGCCATGACAGTTTTCTGATCCTGTAGCTGTTCCTGTAGTTCGGCGACCATCAGCAGTGATGGTTGTGTGATTTTTAACATCCCAGAAACTTCCCTATAAGGTTATTGTTTGACTTTGGGATCACAGTCTGCTGTATAAAGGCTGAATAATTGCTGATTTTTCCATGAACTTCACTATAACACCCCCTTTCTTTCTAAAGAGGGTGGGGCTAAACCTAAGTAAAGATTCTGACACCAACAGATTATATATCAAAGCCCTTTCAGTTACACAGACGTATCTGATGAAACAGTTGTTCATTATCTCTATCATTGTTTGCACAGATATCCAGTCCAGGTTGTACTACCATAAAACCAGTTTATACCCAGCCTTTTGCCCCTGAGTAAACTAACTAGGATTCCAAACACTTCCTGGCCACTTTATTAGGAACACACCCACCTGCTGTTCTGTTTGATGCAGGTCTCTAATCAGCCGATCGCTTGATGCATCAAATCATGCAGATACAAATCGAGAGCTTCAGTTAATGTTCACAATTTTCAAACATCAGAACGGGAAACATTGTGATCTTAAAGTGTGACTTTCTTTCCCTGTGGTATGGGTGTTGGTTTGATCCAGATGGACTGGTTTGAGTATTTCAGAAGCTGCTGATCTCCTGGGGTTTTCACACACAACAGTCTCTAGAGTTTACACAGAATGGTGCAGAAAACAAAAAACATCGAGTGAGTGAGCGACAGTTCTGTGGGTGGAAACAAACGCCTTGTTGATAAGAGAGGGTCAGAGGGGAATGGACTGACTGGTTTGAGGATATAGTAACTCATATAATCACTCTTTACAACCGTGGTGAGCTGAAAAGCATCTCGGCATGCAACAGCAGAAGAACACATTGGGTTCCACTCCTGCAGCCAAGAACAGGGATCTTAGATTCCTGTTAGAATCTTAGAATCTTAGTTCCTATTAAAGTGGCCAGTGAGTGTAGTGGTGTCTCAATAAGATTAAAATATTCTACATTATCAACAATATAATTATTGAGATTTAATTATGGCACACCATTAGAAGAATGCTGTATAATGAAAAAAGCTGAATTGAACACAAATATTTAAAGCTAGACGGCCTTTCGATTTCATAAAATCGGTGAAATTTAGTTCCGTCTGAAATGTGGTCATTGTGATATCTGTTTATTTCTGTAATATCTCACAAAATATCAGGCCATTCTGTGGCTGGGAAGTTATTTAATTTGAGGGGATTAAAGCAAATAATGTGCATGAAATCGCTCGCTTGGCGCAGTCAAGCAGACAGAGGAAGTCCGTGTGCGCATGCGCAGGTTTACCTTCTTCTTCTTTTGGGTTTTACGGCAGCTGGCATCCACAGTGCTGCATTACTGCCATCTACAGGTTTCCCTTTGAGCGTGCACTGACAGTTCCATCATTCTGTCGCTAAACGAACAGCTGATCACACCGAGGTGCTCGCTGAGCGCCAATATTTATTAGTTTGGTCCTGCGTTTCCTTTCCTTCGTATAGAACATAGCATCTTTTCTTCTCTCTTTCTTTCCGTTACTGTAGTCGATCTTTCACGTTTCATTCACACACTCACGTCCTCCATTTTTCTCTCCTGTTTCAAATTTGTATCCCACAATGCCTTGCTTGAACAGGGAAAGCCCATCACGTCATGCATGATGTAGTATCTTGTATTGGGTCATGGTGAAGCAGGAAAAAATAGCGGAGAATTTAGGGTCACGTGGAGATACATTCATTAATTGTTCTATTTAAAAAAAACAAAAACAAAATTTGTTATGACCTACACTTGAAGAATCTGAAAGGCAGAACAGCTTTAAACTCTGGTGAAGCTTTTACTGGTGTGACTCTGAAGGGGGGCGTGTCTGAAGCATAGTGTTTTTTCTTTCTTTTTTTTTTTAGTTTCCCTTTCCTAGCTGTTTGCAAGCTATTCTGTCAAAGTCACATCATTTGCAGTTTTCCTGGAGTTAATACACGAGTACGCTAGCATTTGTTTTAAACCGTCGTTTCCTTGTGCGATTAGTACTAAAGAGAAAACTCCTTCACAGGGACTATGGGTTTGGTTAAGGTGTAATGTGTATGCAGCCTGCTGAATGTATTGTTGATGTAGATCTATCTAATCATCAATCTCGTATCGAAGGATATACAGTAAGCTGTATTGTTACACACCTGCTATTTACACCTCCCCAAACCGAAAGTATTTACACTCTCTCAGCTATAACTGTAGTACAAAGACATAATACACTCCCCTTATCTTTGATTGTCTGAATATCTAGAACTAAAATGAATATTTGCTCTATAATTAATTCTGTTTCTGCTATCATCACACCACCTTCTGACTGATTCACCAGACTCGGCAGCATTGTCACAAAGTTTTACTGGAAAAACCAAAACCTCATCTCAAATTATTGGACAAGTAACGCAAAGCAACTATGGTTAGCCATTGAGGCCAATTTAATTTGAGAATTGGACATTAACAGTGGAGACAAAATTTCACCTATAAAACTTAAAGCAACCTGGTGGAGTCTCAGACTGACCGCTATCAATCTAATGAGAATACTGATTAGAATATCAGGCCCCGCCCACCAGGACAGTCTTAGATGGGTTTTTGCGGGTCTTTGAGCAGAGTTTAATCACTTTTATTTTTAAACCTAAGTGTTTACTACAGTATACAAATGTGGTGTTATAAACTGTATTTCCCTGATATCATTAAATATAGCACAGTATATTCTCTCATCATGATTGTTTTTTGTCCTCATGGTGTACGGTCACTGTGTCTAAATCTATATATGGTGAATGACAGGCGTGTCGTGGGGACAAACATGATGATCCGGTCACTCCCATGGACGTGGTGGACAGCCATATGGTCAATGAGGTGGTGGTGGATGCTGGTGTGGTTCAGACCCTTCCTGCAGGAGCCGACTTCATCATGTGCTACTCAGTAGCTGAGGGTGAGTGCTGAAACACACACTTTACATCGTTCTATTACAGTAATCACTTAACTTTATTAAAGACATGTTCTAAATTATGGACACAAACAGTCTCAGTTAAATGAACTGAACATGCTGTGATGTGTACACATCTGTACAGTGCTGCACTGGAAAATGTCAGTGTAGCAGGTCTGTAATTCCACCTGGACTTACAGGGACAAACCGGTTGGGGTCAAGCTCATAAACAGGATCAGTGGCTTCAACCACACAATACATCCAGACATCAAAGTACCACACACACGTCATCGTAGTAAAACTGTATTTATATGTGATTCTTAAGTTGTAATGTCATTTTTGACATTAGATCTGCTTATTTAAAAGGTCTTTTGGGCATTTTATGCCCTTATGGCTGCCCACTGCTCTGGGTATGTGTGTGTGCTCATTGCTTATGTGTGTGCATGTGTGTGTTCACTGCTTCAGATGGGTTAAATGCAGAGAGGAAATTTCACAAGTCTGTGATGAATAAAGTTGTGCTTTCTTTCTTTTCTTTCTTTTATTCCTATTAGCATAAGTACAGAAGATAGATGTTATTAATAAGGACAGGAGCTAAACCAGGTGTACTTTATACTTTATGACCATATTCAACTCCAGGTTAATGATTACGCATGTATCCTGGCCAGCACTGAGTTTATCTATTATTTTCAGTCATGTTTACACGTGCACACACACACACACACACACACACACACACACACACACACACACACACACACATTCTTATCACATTCTTACTGCAGTATTTACTATGGAATGCCAGATATGTAAACCACATGGAAACTGGTCTCTTTGGTAAAACCACTACAGCATTTATTTCTAGTCCACTGGGAAAACATTACATTACATGGCATGTAGCAGACACTCTTATCCAGAGTGACGCATGAGTGCAAAAGTCAAGTACACAAAGTGCTGAACCTCTAGACAAGAAAGTTCTCATGCCAACTGAACAAGTGACAGAATAGCACTGAGTATAATATCCTGTTGAAGTATCAACACTCAGCAACCAGCCAAGGAAACAAACCAACCGTACAAATGAGCTGACAAAGTACAACTAAATCACTCACTCACTATCTGGTTTAACCTCACGTAAACACCACCGGTGTGTTGGATGCTACACGGCAAGTCCGTAATTCCTTCTTCCAGAAGTCCCTGTCTAAAGCATCTTTGAGTTTAAGGCACCACTTCTTGAGGTCCTGGTTGACCAGCTCACACCAGGTCTTGCAGGGGCGGCCCTTTTTCCTTGATCCGTCCACCTGCTGGGACATGACCCTTCCAATACAAGAGGTGCTCCGACGGACGTGGCCAAACCACTGTAGGCACTTATATCGAAGGTTGGCATCAAGCTCCACTGGGCCAAGTCTCTGATGAAGACAGCTAGTGCTGACCACATCATCGGGCTTCACGCTACACATCCATCTCAGCATTGCTCTCTCTCGTTCCTCTCCAGGCGCTTCACATCCACGCTTCTGAGAGGCCAACTCTCACTAGCGTACAGCATAGCACGCCTTACACAGCAGCTGTAGATGCGGCCACGAGTACGGAAAGTAAGACTCTGGTATGACAAGAGGGGGAGCAATTCCCTGAACTTTCTCCAGGCTGCTCTGGTTCTCGTGATTGTGGCTAGCTCACATCCTCCACCAGGGTATAAGGTAGGGTGACCACCTGTCCCGCATAGCGCGTGCGTGTACAGCATTTGAAGCCGAATTTATGCGTCCCGCAAATTCAGAATGTGTCCCACATAATCGATGCTTGCTGAGGGGGATGTTGCTCTCCCCGGGCCACCCAGGCAGCCAAACGAATATTACTTGACATTTCAGCACACCACCGTCACCACTATAGACTGTAGAACAAAACCACACACACCCCTCACAACTGACTGGTTGTTGTCAACTTTTTGTTGTTGCCATGACACCGCACTCACGTGCACAGACAGTGACGAGGGACACAGGTGCAACGCATGCATTGCTTTCATATTCCTGCTGTACTGATGCACTGCAAAGCCTCAGACTCAATATTATATTATGATTGATTTAAAGTGAATAAATTGTAATGGAAAATAAATAAAATTGAGTAGCTTCAGTAAATCATAAGTGGAAGTGTGTCTGTCAAGTCATTGAATGGTCAAAATATTATGAATGTTTATGAAAAAAAAACACATTTGGTGGCCTGTTCATGACCATACATCACCAATAACAGCAGAATAGGGTATTATTGATATACCATGTAAGGTAGTATGTGCTAGAAATGGGTAAACCACTATCTGTGAGTCTTCCAGCGGCCGGCGCGGCGCATTGGGGGCGGCGTCCCACATTGTCCCTCAAAAACATACCCCTTGTCCCCCCTTGGGCTTATGAGCAGGTGGTCACCCTAGTATAAGGTGTCACCAAGGTAACAGAAAGAATCAACTGCATCTAGGACATGTTCACCAACAGGAACTTGGTTACAAGGCCTGGCATCAATTGGATGGGCAAGACCAAGAGATCTGTTGCACCTGAAAGGATGGGTCTGCAGAGAGTCTGCCATGGATGCTTGTACACTTTTTGTGCACCCAGTATTGACAACCATTATAGAAGATGGAGTTGCAGCCTATGCCTTTCCTGCAGACAACACATGGGTATTGACCAGAGTCCCTTAAGGTGTTAAAGTGCATATCACGGGTAAATTCAGGAGCAAGATCAATGTAATTCTCCTATTTTATATTAAACTTTGGTCAAATATCTGTCACATTTTGCATTTTGTGCAATTTTTTTACCTTGCACAATACCAGAAAAATTCAGTTGAAATCAAGCCATTTGAGGCCTCTGAAAAAACTTGGCATTTGGATTTCCTGGCAAACATTGATTTTCGTGACGTCGCGTGCGGGACGCCTCCCTCTGAATCCTACGTCAGTGCTGGTTTGTTTATGAGAAAACGACCTGGTGGTTTTCTGCAAATTTCTTCAACGTTATCATATAATTATTGAAATGGTTAACAGATGTATCGTAGGAGGGTGTAGCAGCATTACATTCTTCATCCAAAGGTGAAGTAACATTGTGCTCAGGTGACAATTCCATATTTCAATGCAAAATCGCTCACTGCTAAACTTGGCCTACACAGGCTGTGCACTGAAACCGTGCAAGCTCTCGCAGCCTGCTGGCGCTTCCACAGGTGACGTCACGAATCTGGCTCCAGACTCCCTTGGGATTTTTCCAGACGCGTTTTGTTATTTTATTTTTTTCTGCTGTAGACAGATGGCCTTGTGCAAAATTACCCTTCTGGATGAGTGTGTAAAGGGACAGACTTTCATATAAAAAAAAAAAATTTGGTCCAGGATATGCACTTTAAGGTTTGGACCAGATATCAACACTTTGGTTTTGGCCATATTCACTCTGTCCTTTAGACTCCAGGCCATTCTTCCACAGCAGAATCTTCTCCTTGAGCTCCTCTAGTGTCTCAGCTACAATTACAAGATCATCCACATATAGAAATTCCCAAGGCAAGGCAAGGCAAGTTTATTTATATAGCACATTTCATACACAATGGCAGTTCAATGTGCTTTACAGAAGTAAAAACAAAAACAGTAAACAATAGAGAAATAAAATTGCATGAAATAATTTTATCTTTATTCTAAAAGAATTAATTAAAATAATTAAAAGAATTAAAAGAAAATAATAAGAATTAAACAATAGTAGAAATAAAATATTAAAATGCCAAAAAGAAAAAGGAGAAAAAGAAAGAAAGAAAAAAAAACTAGCAGAATAAAATAGAATAAAGTTAAAGTAAATTTAAAACATGCAGAGAAAGTAAAGATTATAAAAAATGTAAAAATATTAATTATTTAACAGAAAGCATCTGAAAACAGCTTGGTCCCAGGGAGCACTAGAGGCAAAGTCCCACGACAGAGCCTCAAGTATGATAATGAATAACAGGGGACTCAGCACTGAGCCTTGGTGAGCACCAACTTTCACCTCGAAGTCGTCACTGAAAGAGTTGTTGATCCTGACCCTGCTCTTAGCATTGGCATACATCACTATTGATTGGCATACGTAAATAGAAAAAAATAAAACTCCAACAGCTAACCCCAGGCTAGACAGTACACAGCCTGGACTGGTCAGGACCGATACACAGTTAGACAGTGGGCAGGGAAGAAGGGGAGAGGTGCAGCCTGAAGAGGTGAGTCTTCAGTCTGCACTTGAAGGTGGTCAGGGATTCAGCAGTTCTGACCTCCGTGGGAAGGTCATTCCACCTTAGAACATAATAGAACAGAAACATCCTCAAGATTCATGATTCAAAGCATCAGGGTTTATACTGTACTTAATTTTGGTAAATTTGAGTGGAGTAGGCTTGAGTAGGTTGGGGTTGAGTGGACTGAGTTTGAGTGGAGAGGATTTGAGTGGATTGGATTGGGTTTAAGTGGTTTTGAGTGGATTAGATTGTGTTTGAGTGGAGTGGATTTGATTGGATTGGATTGGATTTTTTGTGGATTTGAGTGGATTGGGTTTGAGTAAATTTTAGTGGATTGGGTTCGGTTTGAGTGGACTGGGTTTGGTTTGAGTGGATTGGGTTTGGTTTGAGTGGATTGGGTTTGGTTTGAGTGGATTGGATCGGGTTTGAGTGAAATTGAGTGGATTGGATTGGGTTTGAGTGGAGTGGGCTTGGTTTGAGTGGATTGGATCGGGTTTGAGTGAAATTGAGTGGATTGGATTGGGTTTGAGTGGAGTGGGCTTGGTTTGAGTGGATTGGATCGGGTTTGAGTGAAATTGAGTGGATTGGATTGGGTTTGAGTGGAGTGGGTTTGGTTTGAGTGATTTTGAGTGGATTGGATCGGGTTTGAGTGGAATTGAGTGGATTGGATTGGGTTTGAGTGGGTTTGGTTTGAGTGGATTGGATTGGGTTTGAGTGGTTTTGAGTAGACTGGATTGGGTTTGAGTGGATTGGGTTTGGTTTGAGTGGTTTTGAGTGGACTGGATTGGGTTTGAGTGGATTGGATTGGGTTTGAGTGGATTTGAGTGGACTGGATTGGGTTTGAGTGGATTGGATTGGGTGTGAGTGGATTTGAGTGGACTGGATTGGGTTTGAGTGGATTGGATTGGGTGTGAGTGGATTTGAGTGGTTTGGATTGGGTTTGAGTGGATTGGATTGGGTGTGAGTGGTTTTGAGTGGTTTGTATTGGGTTTGAGTGGTTTGAATTAGATTTGAGTAGATTTGAGTGGATTGGATTTTGGAGGTACTTTAGCGCTCTAATTTTTTTTTTTTTAATTTAAGGTAAATGAACTGATCTCGATCTCTCTCTCTCTCTCTCTCTCTCTCTCTCTCTCTCAAGACTTATTGCAGCCTCCCATAAAGCAGCTGAGATTCTACAGTAATATATAATACAGGACGGAACCCATACATTCTGGATGATGTGTAATGTAACATCATGGTGGTGTGCTGATGCAGATTTGACCTCTTCCCCTCCCCCATGCAGGTTTCTACTCCCACAGAGAGACACTGAATGGTTCCTGGTTTATTCAGGACCTGTGTGAGCTGCTGCAGGAGTACGGCTCCACGCTGGAGTTCACTGAGCTGCTCACACTCGTCAACCGCAAAGTGTCTCAGCGCAGCGTGGGGAACTGCAGAGACCTCTCGGCCATCGGCAAGAAACAGGTGCCCTGCTTCGCCTCCATGCTCACCAAGAAGCTCTACTTCAGGTCCAAGCGAGGAGACCACGTGTAGACACTCTCTCTCTCTCTCTCTCTCTCTCTCTCTCACACACACACACACACACACACACACACACACACACAGAGTCAGGGATTCTCTTTGAACTTAAAGCCATGATGGAGTTTACACAGCAGGACATGAGATACAGATGAACAGTTATATTCACAAACAGACTCAGACTTCTGGGAGATTTGCTTTATTAAAGCTCTACTGGGGAACCAATGAGAATGAACTTGTAGGGCAGGGAACCAATAAAAATACAGGGCTGTATCAGGGAACCAAGAACAGTAGAGGGTTCTCTCAAGGCTGTGTTGGGAAACCAATTAAAATTGAGGGTTAACTGATAGAAACCAATGAAAATTGGAGGTGATACCAGGTATCTAATACCAAATGCAGGATTAATATGAGGGAATTAATAAAGGGTTAATGGTTGGAGAACCAGTAAACATGGTGCATTATCTCAGACTTCCATGGAAAATGGGTGCAAACCAGCCTACATTTCTCCAACAGTGGAACCTTATCTATATCAGAAAACCAGTGAAAATGGAGGGTTATCTCATGGCGACCAGTGAATATGTGCAGGTTTTTCAAGGAACCAATGGAAATTGGTAGCTAAATCAGGAAAACAGTTTTTAAAATGGCTGTTATATGAAAATGGAAGGTAATACAGGTAACTCATTAACATGCAGGGTTAATTTCAGGTACATAACAAACGATAAGGTTCGGGAATAAATATAAATTTTGGATTATCTCAGAGATTCACTGAAAATAGATTTTTTTAAAAAAAGTATATTATATAATAAACCAATTAAATTGAAGGTTTTTTTCAGGTAGCTGTCATGTCAAGGCAAGGGATATAAATAAAACCAAGGGGTTAGATTTGAGAACCAATGAACAGTTATTCCACGAAATCGAGTCGTACATGAGCTGATAGGCGACGAGGCGCGTAGCACCGAGTTCACTATAATCCCTGTACGACGAGATTGAGTGGAATAACTGTTTTATTCTCCCCACATTCACTGGATTTTGGGAAACAGAGCTTTTTTATTTTTTGCAAATTCAGTAAATAAAAACTTTATACAAAATGTCTAACAAAATCATTTCCACTTAGAATGTAAACAAACCGGCAAAATGACAGGAGCAATTTGTGAAAAATGCAATAATGATAATAATTCTTGAAAAAAAAAAGATACGTTCTTGCCATCAAATACTTTCATTCCATATTTTGTTGCTTTTTTTTGTATTTTTGGGGTTTTGTTTTCAAGTAGAGTTTTTATTTCGTCCTCGGTTGGTTCAGCAACACTCTTTGCCATTTTGTTTTTCTCTACTCACGGGATATGAGCTGATATCCTAGTAGAGTAGCCAATCAGAGTGCGCAATTGCTCATATCCAGCGAATGTGGATAGAACAATAAACGATACATGGTGACCCTGAGGAAGAGCTTAAAACAAAAAACAAATTATTTTTGAAGTTTTTCAGAGGTCTGGGTCTGTAAACTTTTCATTGGTTTCTGCAGTAGAGCCTTTCAGGTGCTGCGGTTTCTGTAATCATCATTATTTAAAATAGCTCGAACAGTGTAGATGTGAAAACACTTGTTCCTTTTGCTTCCTTTATCTCTACATTGTGAATTTCCCCGATATTCCTGTTGTTAGTAAAGTATGAACGCACAACTGGAATTACAGCTGTGACCTGTTTTAACAAGTTGGAAGACTTCCTGGGGATTTCACAGAGCAGAGATGAACGTCTGCGTTTATATTTTTATCTGTTCATGGTACAGATTCTTGTAGAACTGAGAAGTGAAGCAGAATTCGATCTATCACACACCACAGATACAAGTGATCCAATCACAGGAGTTGTTCTTGGTAATCCTGATCGATCTGATCTGATCAAAATAGAGCAATACGTTTAGTAAAGTAAGCACAACTTCATAACAGAGCTGCCAGCAGCGATGTGCGGGGTCCAAGCTCCGTTCAGAAATAGCATCCTCACTAACCAGATCTTCCCGAGTTACACAGAACACTGAAGTGTCCATAGATAAAGAACTCGTTTCAGTTTCAGCATGGTGTCTCAGCGCTCACCCTGGGAACTGCTTGCTGAAAGCTGATTGGCTGATAGCAGCCATGTTTAAGTGATTTAGTCGTCATTAGATATCCTCGCTGAGGACAGAAAAATGATGCAGTTTGCAGAGTTTTAGCTTGATTGGACGTCTAATTCCTGAGAAACAGCTGTTTGAACTTCATCCGACATTCAGTCATGATTTTCACGTTTTAATCAGTTTAAACTCCGCCCCCATGAGGATTTAATGCAATGTAGCAGCTACATATTTAATCATCCTTCGGAGTGTTTTGTCACAGTTTTGTGAAGATATTAAAAGAACTCCTGAGACTAGTTAGTAAAAATTTATAGACTATCCCACAAATCGTTTTAAATGTACGTTAATCTCTAAGTGGATTTTTATTGATGATTTGATGCTTGGACCCCGAATCAGACTCCGAATCTGTCCACACAAATGTATTGAATGTTTCTTTAGGTCAGGTTTAACATTTTGATGATTAATTTGAGCTCACAGTCTGAGATCACGCCACACTTCTGTAGGCCGAGCTCACGATTCTAAGGAAAGGGAATCCTTGTTTTCGTCTCTATCTCTTATTAATTAAACATTTTATTCAGCCGCGTAAGCATTTATCCGATACACAGTACACCAGCATTTAAAAGATGTAGCAGAAATGTTTGTCGCTCCGTTTTGTGAAGCGTATATTCCGTGTTCTGGAGATGGGTGGGATCAAAGACACAACGTCCAATCAGAAACACTACGTAAGTCTTAACACATGACTGTTATATGGCTGCTTTAAACATTTTTACTCACTGTGGCCTATAAAACATTCGCTTCTGTGGAAATGCATATCGTTATTTTTTTATGGTTTGAATGGAACGTTTGCGGATCATAAACTAGAATGTTCTCTGACGAGACTGTTTACATTTTAATATGGTTCAGTAGAACTTGTTTTTATTTAATCTGACCTGATCAACACACACCTGGCAGCCAATCAGAAATTAAAATAACTTTTATTCAGGAAAAAGGCGGAGAAATAAAACAACAGGGACAAAAATAGATTTATTAGATTTAATCAGCTGCTTGTGCTGTGATTAGACAGTGGAGTTGGATTGTGTGATAAATGTACCGTAACAACAACAAGGCAGCCACGCCTTTTAAAAGTGTCCTGCAACTTTATGCAAATTAGAAGCACCACCCAGGTAGAGCTGATTAATCATGAGTCGGGATCCAAGGTCCTGGTGTCTGCCTGCACAGTTCTGGAGGTACACTACCATTCAAAAGTTTGGGGTCACTTTGAAATGTCCTTATTTTTGAAAGAAAAGCACTGTTCTTTTCAATGAAGATCACTTTAAACTAATCAGAAATCCACTCTATACATTGCTAATGTGGTAAATGACTATTCTAGCTGCAAATGTCTGGTTTTTGGTGCAATATCTCCATAGGTGTATAGAGGCCCATTTCCAGCAACTCTCACTCCAGTGTTCTAATGGTACAATGTGTTTGCTCATTGCCTCAGAAGGCTAATGGATGATTAGAAAACCCTTGTACAATCATGTTAGCACAGCTGAAAACAGTTGAGCTCTTTAGAGAAGCTATAAAACTGACCTTCCTTTGAGCAGATTGAGTTTCTGGAGCATCACATTTGTGGGGTCGATTAAATGCTCAAAATGGCCAGAAAAATGTCTCGACTATATTTTCTATTCATTTTACAACTTATGGTGGTAAATAAAAGTGTGACTTTTCATGGAAAACACAAAATTGTCTGGGTGACCCCAAACTTTTGAACAGTAGTGTACTTCAGTAGAAAGTTCCATAGAAATACAAATCTTGCATGAAAAGGTGTTGATAGCAGTCCCTGAAATGTACAAGCCCGATCTTCACAACCCTACAGATAAAAATACAAGAAAGGAATGTCGTCTGGCGGAAGAAGAAGCCTTTATTTATCCCGTGAAATTCCTCCTCAGCATTTAACCCATCTGGGGCAGTGAACACACACACACACCCAGACTTGCTTGAGGGCACTTCAGCTATGATATAGAGGGAAGTGTCGAGTGTTCATTCACTCAACTCCCCTCACATTTTTCCTGCTGGTCCTGGGAATCAAACCGGCGACCCCTTGGGCCCAAGGCTGCTTCTCTAACCTTCTGGCTGCCCTCAGAACAGTTTCCCAAACCGTCAGGGCTCTCGGTGAGCTCAGAGTGAGTATCAGCTGAACCGAGTCACAGAATTAAACTAAAACCTCAGCTTTGATCCTTCCTCCATCCAGGAAGTGAGGTCACAGAAAGGCTGTGTGCACAAACCCTTAGCCTCGGGTTACGAGTGTAAAACCTCCTGTTAATGTGGTAATACGTGTCTTGTGACGTTTAGAACACTGACCAGCTCCACTGTTCGTCTCAGTAATGAGCCAAAGGTATAAAACTGAGCCCTGCTGGACGTCCACGTGTCAATTAGCTCAGGAAGTCCTGTGTCGTGTGTTAGAAAACACAACTACTAATATCACCTTCAGAATAAAGCTCTTCTCAGGTCTGATGAGTGAAAATGACATTTTATTTCTTAACACAAAGCAGCAGGTTTTGAAAAGCCCACGACACTTGAACCACTCAACGTGTTTGAGCAGCTAAAGAAACATTTCAGCTAAAAGTACAGAAAAGTCCAGTGTGAACTAAAGCAGCGTTCAGACACCGAACTGTGTGGACTGTTGTGTGAAAGATAACGTGCGTGTGTGTGTGTACGGAAACGTGAACACTTTCACGCTGAGAGAGACTGTGTGTGTGTGTGTGTGTGTGTGTGTGTGTGTGTGTGTGTGAGAGAGAGTGGATGCTGCACCTCACTGTGGTTTAGATCTGATCATTTGTTCCTATCTGACTTGTCTGTAGTTGTGAGGTAACCGGTGGCTGGGTTTACACTGTCAAAGACTTTCAGGAGAATGTTCAGGGATGATACATGTTTAGAATCTGTCTTTATGAATTCAGTTTGTAGCTTGAATAAAAAAAAAAATTAAATCATGTGCTGTGTCGTGTGTGTGTTTATTGTGTGTATTTCTGTTTCTGCTTTCAACACCAACACAGACATTCATTTATTCATTCATTCAGAGTGCATGTTTCCATCCTGGCATTGATTATTTTCCTATAACAGCACATCCCTATATGTTTTATTCCTCTTACACCACAGCAATTTAGCAACATTACAGTTTCTTATTTATTAAAGTGAATTTAATGCCTCGAAATCCCACTTTTTTCCTTGTACAAAGCAACAATCATTATGTTGATTGACAGTCAGTACGTTTACATGCACGTCCAAATCGAGCTGCTGTTGGTAATCGAGCAAAGGGTCCCAGCAGGGGTGCCAGAGAAATCCAATCCTACATGCACAAGTGAAATCGGGCTATTGTGCAAGGTGCATTGTGCACCCGAGCCACACGTGGCGCTACACGCCCCATCGTGTTGGTACACTTCCGGTTGTCGTCATGAAGAAGAGCTATAGTGTTGCCAGATACTGCTGACGTTTTCCAGCCCAAAACATGTTCAAATCCGCTAAAATGCACTTAAAACCCCCAATCTGGCAACACTAGCAGTTCCGTGTTCAAGCTGTTCGGCTTGCTCTAACAGACTGTATGGCTACAAACTGTCCGGCGCAGACCACTGTTTTGTAAGACAACTTATTTTGCACAATAATATTTTTCTAAAGTCCATTTTTTGCTTACAAAAAAATTTTTTTTTTTGCTGACAATTTAACTTATGTCTTAATAAACACACAAAAAGTTCAATTGTTTTGTTTTTATTGACATTCTTCAGATGTTGGACACATATATATATATATATATATATATACACACACACAAATACAATGACTTGTTTATGTACACAATTCACAGCTATGCAACAGCTGTACAGATGTATTTGGTGATACAGTAAGTGAGCTAAATTTTAACAGTGCAAACAATGCCACAAAAAGAAAAGATTCATGCCGTTGTCATGATTCGTTGTCATGCCGACCGAGGCTGTTGTGTTTCCCGCTTGTGGTCTCGTCACTCGTCACTTCCGGAAGTAGCTCGACAACTAGCTCGATAGGGTATACATGCACAAAGTAGCTCGGCAGAAATCGCATAAACTAGGTCGTGTAGCTCGATTCCGAGAAATCAAGTTCGGTTCAATTTCAGCCGAATTAAGGTGTATACATGGCATTTTGAACTTCGATTTCAGTCGAGCAACGGCAGAAATTCGATTCTCTCTATGTGCATGTAAACGTAGTGAGTGTGTTTTCGAACCATAGCTGATCCAAAAGGCCATAAATTGATGGAAAATCAATAAGATCAGCCGATTTTCACAGAATCTGCCGAGAATGAACCAGAAGATCCCGAAGGGCTGCGTGACGTCGCACGTGTAACAATCCAGGTATCAGTTTTGTTCTCGTATGCAGCAATGGTTAGATCCGTCTCCATATGGAATCACGTTTCAGAGAGAATTCTGATTGTGATTATGATTCTTATATGTCGGATGAAGGGGCAGAAGGTTATCAAGGATATTCCGAAGTAGATGGTTATCTTTTCGAGCCCCCAAGATGAGAAACTGCCAGTTCATGACAGTCTTCCTCTGTAGTGTGTGAGATGGAGAGAGAGAGGTGTGCAGAACACAGTGGTTACACTACCGTTCAAAAGTTTGGGGTCACTTTGAAATGTCCTTATTTTTGAAAGAAAAGCACTGTTCTTTTCAATGCAGATCACTTTAAACTAATCAGAAATCCACTCTATACATTGCTAATGTGGTAAATGACTATTCTAGCTGCAAATGTGTGGTTTTTGGTGCAATATCTCCATAGGTGTATAGAGGCCCATTTCCAGCAACTCTCATTCCAGTGTTCTAATGGTACAATGTGTTTGCTCATTGCCTCAGAAGGCTAATGGATGATTAGAAAACCCTTGTACAATCATGTTAGCACAGCTGAAAACAGTTGAGCTCTTTAGAGAAGCTATAAAACTGACCTTCCTTTGAGCAGATTGAGTTTCTGGAGCATCACATTTGTGGGGTCGATTAAATGCTCAAAATGGCCAGAAAAATGTCTCGACTATATTTTCTATTCATTTTACAACTTATGGTGGGAAATAAAAGTGTGACTTTTCATGGAAAACACAAAATTGTCTGGGTGACCCCAAACTTTTGAACAGTAGTGTATCTGTGAGTGGCAAAAGTATGTGACCCTTTGCTTTCAATATCTGGTGTGACCCCCTTGTGCAGCAACAACTACTACTACTTCTGCCCGCTTTGTTTGCACAAACCCCACCCGCTGTCGCTTTTGTGTCATTTCTCGGAAATTCGTGACCTGAACATTTTGTTCTATATGGATTTGAACATCCAAACACAACACAGCACTTTACCATCGTTATTTTTGTAAGATTCCGACAACAATCTCCAATTTCAGCGAGTAAACAAGCACGGAGTCAGAGGAACGGAAGTGACCCAGATAACCGCGGTTCCATGCGTGATGTCATGTGAGATGAGCCCTGGGGCAAGGCGTCTTTTTCTGGGATCCGGACTCCACGATTTATCGATAGTTTTGTCTCATCTCATCTCATCTCATTATCTGTAGCCGCTTTATCCTGTTCTACAGGGTGGCAGGCGAGCTGGATCCTATCCCAGCTGACTACGGGTGAAAGGCGGGGTACACCCTGGACAAGTCGCCAGGTCATCACAGGGCTGACACATAGACACAGACAACCATTCACACTCACATTCACACCTACGCTCAATTTAGAGTCACCAGTTAACCTAACCTGCATGTCTTTGGACTGTGGGGGAAACCGGAGCACCCGGAGGAAACCCACGCGGACACGGGGAGAACATGCAAACTCCGCACAGAAAGGCCCTCGCCGGCCACGGGGCTCGAACCCGGACCTTCTTGCTGTGAGGCGACAGCGCTAACCACTACACCACCGTGCCGCCCCGATAGTTTTGTGCTTGATAATAAAATAACAAATAATTAATATTATTATCCCCCTGCTTTATTAATTTATTTTGCTCATTATTAATGATATATATTCATTTTAAAACGTAATAAAGCATTACATACACTTTAGGGCGGCACGGTGGTGTAGTGGTTAGCACTGTCGCCTCACAGCAAGAAGGTCCGGGTTCGAGCCCCGTGGCCGGCGAGGGCCTTTCTGTGCGGAGTTTGCATGTTCTCCCCGTGTCCACGTGGGTTTCCTCCGGGTACTCCGGTTTCCCCCACAGTCCAAAGACATGCAGGTTAGGTTAACTGGTGACTCTAAATTGAGCGTAGGTGTGAATGTGAGTGTGAATGGTTGTCTGTGTCTATGTGTCAGCCCTGTGATGACCTGGCGACTTGTCCAGGGTGAACCCCGCCTTTCGCCCGTAGTCAGCTGGGATAGGCTCCAGCTTGCCTGTGACCCTGTAGAAGGATAAAGCGGCTAGAGATGATGAGATGAGATGAGACATACACTTTAAAGAACGTCATACTTTTTATCCATTTAGAGCTACCGTTACTGTTATCACAAATGAGTTCCTGTTCTCGATTACGTCAGAGCAGCTCGGTAAATAAACATCTCCTTACAGAAAACATTACACACATTTTTCAATCTGTTTACGTGAAGCATCGGCTGTTACTATAGAAACCATAACGTATTAGAACGAGTGCATTAATATAAACCTGCACTACTGTCAGAACTGCTGTTAGAGAAAACTAATCAACACCTCCTGACCAATCAGAGTCCAGGATTCAGCAGCGCTGTACGAGAAGCTCGATTTTAATTATCACACTTGTGCACAAATATTGTACAGGTTATCTGGGAAAACGACGGATCAGGGATGGTTTTGGATCTGATCTCTGCCGAGCTGAATTCGGGTTTAATCCTGTAGATCAGGGGTCTTCAATCCTATCCGCAAAGGGCCGGTGTAGCTGCAGGCTTTCATTACAGCCAAATTGGAGGCTCACTTGATTGTTGACTGGAGACGAGGGTGAAATGATTAAACAAGTGAAATCAGGTGTAGCTCCTGCTTGGTTGGAATGAAAGCCTGCAGCCACACTGGCCCTTTGTGGATAGGATTGAAGACCCCTGCTGTAGATGCACAAAAAGCGTCTGTACAATTTATCAGATCTTTGTTTTTGTTTTTTTAAGACTTTTATTTAACAGCATTTCCATAGCACCATGGCTCTTCATCTGTTAATTTAAAACAATATAATATACAACTCATATATAATATAATGCATTAATGTAGCTAATTAGATATTAAAAATTGGCAAATATTTTATATATATATATATATATATATACACAGAATCTAAGTTTAAATTACAGAGCTGAGGTTTAAAGTCTTTCAGTTGCTCTTGACTTTATGTGATCAAAATGAGCTCCAGCGTTAATCCGTACAGCCTGTGTGTTTCCTGGCAGTTCAGAATACTGTATGCCAAAAAAAAATCTGTTAAAAAACCCCAAACAAAATGATTCTATAGAAATGGATAACACGTGAAATTTGTGCAATCATTCTAGATGCACAATCATCTCGAAAAATAAATAAATCCTGAACAACACGTCTCATCACATCCCAGCCTTCCACGGTACGGCCTGGACATCTCTCATCAACCTTATCAAATTCCTTGGGAATAAAATATGAAGCACATGAACTTTTAACCTCCTTCAGCTTTTGGGTTTTGTTTATTTTTCCGTGTCTTGATGGATGGATGGGGTTTGAGTTTCACACATCCACACAGCACAGTTTCCTCTTTAACAAAAATCAATTTCGAGATGTAACCAGTCTTAAGAATGCAAATGCAGCAGATAATTTGATTGCTATTTATGTTTTTATTTCATTAAATCATGTCCTATTGCTCATAAATATATCGCTCATTTGTGTTCATAAACATCAACTGACTTCGTAACTCCTGTGGACAATGAAAGAAGAAAAGCTGGAAAGACATATGTTAAGGACGAGAGTAGAATTTTACCAACAAGGCACATGCAGTTCACATGTTTACGTTAGGGTTCTATCCAAAATCCATGGATCTGGATCTTATCCCAGGAAGTCAGAAATACACCCCGTCCATCTCAGGGCCCGAGGGGTCATTTATCATCACCGACCCATCAACCTGTATGTGAGGGGGAGGAACACGGAGGAAACTTAGCATCAAAACGATGGAATTAAAATTGTGATTAAGCCTGGTCTCAAATTTTAAACATTCTACAGAGGAATCTCACTGGCATTTTTTATTTCATGACATTAGCATCAGTAGTTAAAAAAAGTCTGCTACATGATATCTGACAAATTACATATAACTTATTAAGTTACTGTATATTTTTTGAGGTAATACAACTTTACTGATCTGGATAAGCAACCAAACATGTGAGATGGACCGGAAAAATATTCCGCACGTCGCCGCAGAGGAATTCTAGAAAAAAAGTTTAAAATCAACTTTGTTTCAAGCAACAACTTACTTGTTGTCCCAAGCACCAGACTTTCCACCCGGGGATGTGTGAGGTCCTTCAGTGCGATTGCCCCCAAACTGTGGAATTCTCTTCCTCAATCTCTCCATGACCGCTCTTCTTCTTTCTCTACTTTCAAATCTCAACTGAAGATTTATCTTTTCCGTGAACATTTCTCTTCCTCTTTGACTTCTTAGTCTTTTTTTCCCCTCGCTTCTGTAAAGCAACTTTGGGATTATAAAAGGCACTATAGAAATTTCACTTTATTATTATTATTATTATTATAAAAATAGCCAGGTTTTGACCAAAATATTGTGTTTCCGTCAATAACACAAAAAAATAAATATCTCATCTCATCTCATTATCTCTAGCCGCTTTATCCTTCTACAGGGTCGCAGGCAAGCTGGAGCCTATCCCAGCTGACTATGGGTGAGAGGCGGGGTACACCCTGGACAAGTCACCAAGTCATCGCAGGGCTGACACACAGAGACACAAACAACCATTCACACTCACATTCACACCTACGGTCAAGTTAGAGCCACCAGTTATCCGAACCTGCATATCTTTGGACTGTGGGGGAAACCGGAGCACCCACAGGAAACAAACACAGTCATTTTGTCGAAAGACATCTCTGTGGCACAGTGTTCCAAGCACTGTAGATATGGTGTGACATGGTGGCAGCTTTGCGGGACAGACCTGCATGACCAGACCTGTGGGACAGACCTGCATGACATAGACCTGTGTGGGACAGACCTGCGTGAGACAGACCTGTGTGGGACAGACCTGCGTGACACAGACCTGTGTGGGACAGACCTGTGTGGGACAGACCTGTGTGGGACAGACCTGTGTGACACAGACCTGTGTGGGACAGACCTGTGTGACATAGACCTGTGTGACACAGACCTGTTTGGGACAGATCTGCATGAGACAGACCTGAGTGAGACAGACCTGTGTGGGACAGACCTGCGTGGGACAGACCTGTGTGACACAGACCTTTGTGAGACAGACCTGCATGGGACAGACCTGTGTGGGACAAACCTGCATGAGACAGACCTGTGTGGGACAGACCTGTGTGACACAGAGCTGTGTCACACAGACCTGCGTGACACAGACCTGTGTGGGACAAACCTGTGTGACATAGACTTGTGTGGAACAGACTTGCATGAGACAGACCTGTGTGGGACAGACCTGCGTGACACAGACCTGTAAGGGACAGACCTGTGTGACACAGACTTGTGTAGAACAGACCTGCGTGAGACAGACAAGTGTGGGACAGACCTGCATGGGACAGACCTGTGTGACACAGACCTGTGTGACACAGACCTGCATGGGACAGACCTGTGTGGGACAGACCTGCGTGACACAGATCTGCATGACACAGACCTGCGTGAGACAGACCTGCGTGACACAGACCTCTGTGCGACAGAACTGTGTGACAAAGACTTGTGTGGAACAGACCTGTGTGAGACAGACCTGTGTGGGACAGACCTGCGTGGCACAGACCTCCGTGGGACAGACCTCTGTGGGACAGACCTGTGTGCAATAGACCTGCGTGAGACAGACCTGTGTGGGACAGACCTGCATGAGACAGACCTGTGTGACACAGACCTGTGTGGGACAGATCTGTGTGACACAGCCTTGTGTGGAACAGACCTGCGTGAGACAGACCTGTGTGGGACAGACCTGCATGGGACAAACTTGTGTGGGACAGACCTGTGTGGGATAGACCTGCGTGGGACAGACCTGTGTGACACAGACCGGCGTGGGACAGACCTGTGTGGGACAGACCTGTGTGACACAGCCTTGTGTGGAACAGACCTGCGTGAGACAGACCTGTGTGGGACAGACCTGTGTGGGAGAGACCTGCGTGGGACAGACCTGCGTGAGACAGATCTTCGTGAGACAGACCTGCGTGGGACAGACCTGCATGACACAGACCTTGTGAGACAGACCTGCGTGGGACAGACCTGCGTGGGACAGACCTGCGTGAGACAGACCTGGGTGGGACAGACCTGGGTGGGACAGACCTGTGTGATGCAGACCTGTGTGGGACAGACCTGCATGGCACAGACCTGTGTGGGACAGACTTGTGTGCAACAGACCTGCGTGAGACAGACCTGTGTGGGACAGACCTGCGTGACATAGTCCTGTGTGACACAGACCTGTGTGGGACAGAACTGTGTGGGACAGACCTGTGTGAGACAGATCTGCATGACACAGACCTGTGTGACACAGACCTGTGTGGGACAGATCTGTGTGACACAGCCTTGTGTGGAACAGACCTGCATGAGACAGACCTGTGTGGGACAGACCTGTGTGGGACAGACCTGCATGGGACAAACTTGTGTGGGACAGACCTGCGTGGGATAGACCTGCGTGGGACAGACCTGTGTGGGACAGACCTGTGTGACACAGACCTGCGTGGGACAGACCTGTGTGACACAGACCTGTGTGGGACAGACCTGTGTGGGACAGACCTGTGTGACACAGCCTTGTGTGGAACAGACCTGCGTGAGACAGACCTGTGTGGGACAGACCTGCGTGGGACAGACCTGTGTGACACAGACCTGTGTGGGACAGACCTGTGTGACACAGAGCTTCGTGAGACAGACCTGTGTGCGACAGACCTGCATGAGACAGACCTGTGTGGGACAGACCTGCGTGACACAGACTTGTGTGGGACAGACATGCATGGGACAGACCTGCGTGACACAGACCTGCGTGGGACAGACCTGCGTGGGACAGACCTGTGTAGGACAGACCTGCGTGAGACAGACCTTTGTGAGACAGACCTGCGTGGGACATACCTGCATGACACAGACCTTGTGAGACAGACCTGCATGGGACAGACCTGTGTGGGACAAACCTGCGTGAGACAGACCTGTATGGGACAGACCTGTGTGACACAGACCTGTGTGACACAGACCTGCGTGACACAGACCTGTGTGGGACAGACCTGTGTGACATAGACTTGTGTGGAACAGACTTGCGTGAGACAGACCTGTGTGGGACAGACCTGTGTGACACAGACTTGTGTAGAACAGACCTGCGTGACACAGACAAGCGTGGGACAGACCTGCGTGGGAAAGACCTGCATGACATAGACCTGTGTGGGACAGACCTGCGTGAGACAGACCTGCGTGACACAGACCTGTGTGACACAGACCTGTGTGGGACAGACCTGCATGACACAGAGCTTTGTGAGACAGACCTGTGTGGGACAGTCCTGCATGACACAGACCTGTGTGACACAGACCTGTGTGGGACAGACCTGCGTGAGACAGACCTGGGTGGGACAGACCTGGGTGGGACAGACCTGTGTGATGCAGACCTGTGTGGGACAGAACTGCGTGAGACAGACCTGTGTGGGACAGACCTGCGTAACGCAGACCTGTGTGGGACAGACCTGCGTGGCACAGACCTCCGTGGGACAGACCTCCGTGGGACAGACCTGTGTGACATAGTCCTGTGTGACACAGACCTGTGTGGGACAGAACTGTGTGGGACAGACCTGCGTGAGACAGACCTGCGTGACACAGACCTGTGTGACACAGACCTGTGTGGGACAGATCTGTGTGACACAGCCTTGTGTGGAACAGACCTGTGTGAGACAGACCTGTGTGGGACAGACCTGTGTGGGACAGACCTGCATGGGACAAACTTGTGTGGGACAGACCTGCGTGAGATAGACCTGTGTGGGACAGACCTGTGTGGTACAGACCTGTGTGACACAGACCTGCGTGGGACAGACCTGTGTGGGACAGACCTGTGTGGGACAGCCTTGTGTGGAACAGACCTGCGTGAGACAGACCTGTGTGGGACAGACCTGTGTGGGAGAAACCTGCGTGGGACAGACCTGTGTGACACAGACCTGTGTGGGACAGACCTGCGTGACACAGAGCTTCGTGAGACAGACCTGTGTGCGACAGACCTGCATGAGACAGACCTGTGTGGGACAGACCTGCGTGAGACAGACCGTCGTGAGACAGACCTGCGTGGAACAGACCTGCATGACACAGACCTTGTGAGACAGACCTGCGTGGGACAGACCTGTGTGGGACAAACCTGCGTGAGACAGACCTGTGTGGGACAGACCTGTGTGACACAGACCTGTGTGACACAGACCTGCATGACACAGACCTGTGTGGGACAGACCTGTGTGACATAGACTTGTGTGGAACAGACTTGCGTGAGACAGACCTGTGTGGGACAGACCTGCATGACACAGACCTGTGTGGGACAGACCTGTGTGACACAGACTTGTGTAGAACAGACCTGTGTGACACAGACAAGCGTGGGACAGACCTGCGTGGGAAAGACCTGCGTGACATAGACCTGTGTGACACAGACCTGTGTGGGACAGACCTGCATGAGACAGACCTGCATGACACAAACCTGTGTGACACAGACCTGTGTGGGACAGACCTGCGTGACACAGAGCTTCGTGAGACAGACCTGTGTGGGACAGTCCTGCATGACACAGACCTGTGTGACACAGACTTGTGTGGGACAGACCTGCGTGAGACAGACCTGTGTGGGACAGACCTGCGTGACATAGACCTGTGTGGGACAGACCTGTGTGGAACAGACCTGCGTGAGACAGACCTGCGTGCGACAGACCTGCGTGAGACAGACCTGTGTTGGACAGACCTGTGTGGGACAGACATGCATGGGACAGACCTGCGTGACACAGACCTGCATGGGACAGACCTGTGAGACACAGACCTGCGTGACACAGACCTGTGTGGGACAGACCTGCGTGAGACAGACCTTCGTGAGACAGACCTGCGTGGGACAGACCTGCATGACACAGACCTGCATGACACAGACCTTCATGAGACAGACCTGCGTGGGACAGATCTGCATGACACAGACCTGCGTGACACAGACCTGTGTGGGACAGACCTGCGTGAGACAGACCTGCGTGACACAGACCTGTGTGGGACAGACCTGCGTGAGACAGACCTACAGTGGTGCTTGAAAGTTTTTGAACCCTTTAGAATTTTCTATATTTCTTCATAAATATGACCTAAAACATCATCAGATTTTCAGATAAGTCCTAAAAGTAGATAAAGAGAACCCAGTTAAACAAATGAGACAAAAATATTATACTTGGTCATTTATTTATTGAGGAAAATGATCCAATATTACATATCTGTGAGTGGCAAAAGTATGTGAACCTCTACGATTAGCAGTTAATTTGAAGGTGAAATTAGAGTCAGGTGTTTTCAATCAATGGGATGACAATCAGGTGTGAGTGGGCACCCTGTTTTATTTAAAGAACAGGGATCTATCAAAGTCTGATCTTCACAACACATGTTTGTGGAAGTGTATCATGGCATGAACAAAGGAGATTTCTAAGGACCTCAGAGAAAGTGTTGTTGATGCTCATCAGGCTGGAAAAGGTTACAAAACCATCTCTAAAGAGTTTGGACTCCACCAATCCACAGTCAGACAGATTGTGTACAAATGGAGGAAATTCAAGACCATTGTTACCCTCCCCAGGAGTGGTCGACCAACAAAGGTCACTCCAAGAGCAAGGCGTGTAATAGTCAGCAAGGTCACAAAGGGCCCCAGGATAACTTCTAAGCAACTGAAGGCCTTTCTCACATTGGCTAATATTAATGTTCATGAGTCCATCATCAGGAGAACACTGAACAATAATGGTGTGCATAGCAGGGTTGCAAGGAGAAAGCCACTGCTCTCCGGTTGTGAGTGAACGCTGGCGCGTTTGGCTGCCACTACTCCCCGGGTCTGTTTGTGGTTGACCTCTGCCTATCTTCGTCTATTCTGCCTAGTATTTATTGTCATGTCAGTTTAGCCATCCGAATTCAATGAACTTTCTTACTAAACGTACGTCTGGGTCGCTGACCGTTTGATTATTTTATTGGATGCGTGTTTGCTGGCCTGTTTATCTGTGCACTAAGCATCAGGCTACCTGTTTGACCCACACCCCCGGATGTTTCAACTCTGCCTGGGGTTACACGAGTGAACTGTCGGAAGGCATAGGCTACCCCCCGCTGTAACCTGTGGATTGAGTTGGCCAACTGGACCAAAACGGTCTCCCTAAACCCAACATTATAACTTGTGGACCCTACCTTCTCCATTGCGAGTGGATTAATTACTGCTGTACGTGTATTATGCCACTGGTGAGCAAACGTTTTCGCTAACCTCAGGGCTACCTGTGATTCTACTCTACTACGAGTGGCCTTAACTGTTTGGATTACCTATGGATTGTATCTGACTCTGGATCATCTGCTGGGTGGAGTGTTGCGGATTACCTGTGGATTGTATTTGACTCCGGATCAACTGTCATCGTGGGATGGTCTGTTGGTGAGTGCCTGTTGTGCCACGTTTCTGTGCGAGCCCTCTCGGGGGTACTCTGCTGACATGGTAAGTGTCTTGCTTGCTACTTAGTGAGTAGGTCCCTTATGCATGCCAGTGGTTACTCTGCCTGGCTAACATACTAGATTCATGTAGGCTTATCTGTGCGAGCCCTCTCATCGGTAGCCCGGGACAACTTAGTAGGTGTCTTGCTTTCTGTTTCAGTGGGTAAGCCCCCTTACTTATGCTTGTCGGTGGCTGCTCTTGTTGGCTAATGCACTAGATTTTCCTAGGCCACCACTGCAGATTATGCCCCTGCCGTGAACTCGCGGCGATACGAGTCATTACATCTGCTTGCCTCTGTTTCCCACTCCTCCCGATGCGACATATGGTGGTGCTGCTCTGGAGCCTTGTCCAGGGGCTCTGGCTGCTGTCACCAGTGCTCTGTCAATTCCCGCATGAACTGTTGCACTCAACGATGGCCTTAAAATATTCAGCGGCATTCCTGCACAGCCTACGCAAGGACTCATATAAAATCCCCGACGCCCTTAAAATACACCAACACCTTGGCATTCTACGTTGTCGGCCGAAATACATCCATAGAGGCTCTCGTAGGTCGCTTTCCCGTTTCTCCCACTCCAATAACATTGATTCTATCTGGAGTCAGTATCGCAAATACACCGGTGTTGCTGAGGAGCGCTCTGTAAATGTGGACAATTTATGTACTGCAAAATTATCTGAGCCATCTCTAACACACGGCTCTACCACACTGTCGTCATTTGCTCTTTTAAACGTGCGATCCCTTAATAACAAAGGGCCATTCATCAACGATTTAATAACAGATGAAGACTTGGGCTTTATGTGTTTAACAGAGACTTGGCAACTTCCTAATGAGTATATGTCGCTAAATGAAGCTGCGCCTCCAGGTTATACTTTCCTTGATAAGCCCCGCCTGTCAGGGCGCGGGGGAGGTCTGGCTGTAATACATCGCTCTTGTTTTAAAGTTGTGTCTGTGCCCCTGCAGGTTTTTACATCTTTTGAGTGTCTTGCTTTAGGTCTTACTGGGAGCCTACCATTACTCATTTTACTGGTATACAGACCCCCAAAGGTATCCTCTGTTTTTATAACTGAATTTACTGAAATGCTCTCTTCTCTATGTCCCAAGTATTCCTCCATTCTTGTTCTGGGTGACTTTAACATACATGTTGACTCTTACCATTGTAACTTTGCCCACCAATTTTTAAACGTTTTAAACTGCTATGATTTTACTCAGCACATACATTTCCCTACACACTCAAAAGATCACACTCTTGATCTTGTATGCTCCAGTGGAACATCCCCACATGACATTGTCCCTAAAGAACTCGCTATCTCCGACCATATAGCCATTCTTTTCCATCTTGCTGTCCCTGTGTCTCAGCGCCGCCTCCGCCCCCCTCGCTCCATCACATATCGGAACACCAGAAACATCAACACGGCTGAGTTATCTGACCTACTACAATCCCGACTTTCAGTCCTACCACTCAGTCCGTCCTCTGATGACCTTGTAACATCCTATAACTCCAACCTCTCCTGTACACTCAACAAACTTGCCCCCCTGAAAACACGTACCGTCTCCTTTTCTCACTCAGCTCCGTGGTTTACACCTGAGCTGAGGGCAATGAAGGCAGCTGGCCATAGGCTTGAGTGGCTCAGTAGAAAGACTGGGCTAACTGTCCACTTACAAGCCTATAAAGACCATGTTCTGGCCTATAAGGAAGCCCTTAACAAGGCTAAGTCCTGTTATTACAGCGCGATCATCAGCAAAGGTCAGAGCAACCCCAGAGCTCTCTTCTTCACTGTGAACAAAATCCTCCAACCTTCAAAACCCTTCCCACTTACACCATCAACAGATCTTTGCTGTGAGTTTCTGAACTATTTCGGAAACAAGATCAGTACCATCTACAACCAGCTACAGTCTCTCTCTTCTCCCACTTTGAATGATGGCCCATCTCTCCCCATAACCCCCCCCTCAACTGCTGTCCTTCTTCTCTGCTATTAGTGAAGAAACTGTCCACGATCTTGCCATCAAGGCCAGGCCTACCACCTGCCTCCTGGACCCCATGCCCACCCCTCTAGTCAAAGCCTGCCTGCCAACTCTCTGTCCCCTCCTTGCCAACATCATCAACACTTCTCTCCAGACAGGCATTGTTCCTAATTCTTTAAAAACTGCAGCCATCACGCCTGTAATAAAAAAATCTGGAGCTGCAGTGGATGATTTTAAAAACTACCGCCCTATTTCAAACCTTCCCTTCATCTCCAAGCTGCTAGAGCGTACTGTGGCCTCACAGCTCCAGGACCACATGACGGCATGTAGCCTGTGGGAGGAACTGCAGTCTGGCTTCAGGGCTAAACATAGCACAGAAACGGCCCTTGTGAAGGTCGTCAACGACCTACTGATAGCTGCTGACACAGGACACTTCAGCATCCTCCTGTTGCTCGACCTGACGGCTGCATTTGACACGGTTTGCCACAACACTCTACTTACACGGCTAGAAACTCTTCTGGGCATCACTGGCACTGCACTTTCCTGGTTTAGGTCTTATCTCACGGGTAGGGAACAGTTTGTCTCCATTGGTGATTTCTGGTCCCCTAGTGCACCCCTCCTCCATGGTGTTCCCCAAGGTTCTGTTCTAGGCCCCCTGCTCTTCATCATCTACATTCTCCCCCTGGGTTACATCCTCCGCCAGCATGGCCTACACTTTCACTGCTATGCTGATGACACACAAATTTACATTCACTCTAAACCCTCTCACTCACTTCCCCTTTCACAACTGTCCACCTGTCTCAACGATATAAGCAACTGGATGACACATAATTTTCTAAAACTCAACCAGACCAAGACAGAAGCCATAGTCATTGCCACTCCGACATTGCTGAAAAAGGTAAACACTACACAGTTTTCCATTCCTGGCTACTTCACCACTACCTCATCTGAAGTAAAAAACCTGGGTGTCATTATCGATTCTGTTCTCTCCTTTGACTCACATATAAAACATATCAATAAAACTGCATTTTTTCATCTTAAAACCATCTCCAAACTCCGCCCTTCTCTCAGCCTCACTACTGCAGAGACCCTCGTTCATGCTTTCATCACCTCTAGACTTGATTATTGCAATGCCTTGCTCATTGGTCTTCTGGCTAAATCTATCAACATATTACAATACATCCAAAACTCTGCAGCTAGACTACTCACACACACCAGACCTTGGCATCACATAACACCCATCCTCCATCAATTACACTGGCTTCCTGTTCAATATCACATCCAATTCAAAATTCTCCTGCTTGTCTACAAGGCCCAGCACAACCTAGCACCCACATACCTCACTAGTCTCCTTAACCCATACCTACCCACTCGCACTTTACGCTCCTCTGACACGCTTCTTTTGTCCATCCCCTCCACGAACCTCCGCTCCATGGGTGACAGGGCATTTAGTGTTGCCGGCCCTAAACTCTGGAACAACCTCCCATTTTCACTGAGACAATGCACTTCCCTTTCGTCATTCAAATCCACGCTCAAAACTCACCTCTTCAGCCTTGCTTTCCCTGCACAATGATATCTTATTGATTTTTATTATTTTATCCCATTTATTTTATTTTATTTGCTTCTTTCTCTGATTTTATTTTGTATCATGATACAATGCCTTTTACCATGTACTTATTGATTTTTATTTGTTTCTTTTCCTTTTACATATATTACTGACCTGCATTTTTTTTTATTGTTTTATTACCCATCTTGTTATTGTTTTAACATTCTAGTATTTTAACATTCTGTACTGTAAATTGTCCTTGGGTACCTTGAAAGGCGCTACAAATAAAATTTATTATTATTATTATTATTATTATTATTAAAAAGAACATTTCTGCGCATCTGCAGTTTGCTAAAGATCATTTGGGAAAGCCAGAAGGCTATTGGAAAAAGTTTTGTGGACGGATGAGACCAAAATAGAACTTTTTGGTTTAAATGAGAAGTGTTATGTTTGGAGAAAGGAAAACACTGCATTCCAGCATAAGAACCTTATCCCATCTGTGAAACATGGTGGTGGTAGTATCATGGTTTGGGCCTGTTTTGCTGCATCTGGGCCAGGACGGCTTGCCATCATTGATGGAACAATGCATTCTGAATTATACCAGCGAATTCTAAAGGAAAATGTCAGGACATCTGTCCGTGAACTGAATCTCAAGAGAAGGTGGGTCATGCAGCAAGACAACGACCCTAAGCACACAAGTTGTTCTACCAAAGAATGGTTAAAGAAGACTAAAGTGAATGTTTTGGAATGGCCAAGTCAAAGTCCTGACCTTCATCCAATCGAAATGTTGTGGAAGGACCTGAAGCCAGCAGTTCATGTGAGGAAACCCACCAACATCCCAGAGTTGAAGCTGTTCTGTACGGAGGAATGAGCTAAAATTCCTCCAAGCCGGTGTGCAGGACTGATCAACAGTTACCACAAACGTTTAGTTGCAGTTATTGCTGCACAAGGGAGTCACACCAGATACTGAAAGCAGAGGTTCACATACTTTTGCCACTCACAGATATGTAATATTGGATCATTTTCCTCAATAAATAAATGACAAAGTATAATATTTTTGTCTCATTTGTTCAACTGGGTTCTCTTTATCTACTTTTAGGACTTGTGGAAAAATCTGATGATGTTTTGGGTCATATTTATGCAGAAATATAGAAAATTCTAAAGGGTTCACAAACTTTCAAGCACCACTGTATGTGGGACAGACCTGCGTGGGACAGACCTGCATGGGACAGAGCTGCGTGAGACAGACCTGTGTGGGACAGACCTGCGTGGGAGAGACTTGTGTGGGACAGACCTGCATGAGACAGACCTGTGTGACACAGACCTGAGTGGGACAGACCTGTGTGACACAGACCTGTGTGGGACAGACTTGTGTGGGACAGACCTGCGTGGGACAGACCTGCGTGGGACAGACCTCCATGGGACAGACCTGTGTGGGACAGACCTGTGTGAAACAGACTTGGGTGGAACAGACCTGCATTAGACAGACCTGTGTGGGACAGACCTGTGTGACACACAGACCTGCGTGACACAGACCTGCGTGACACAGACCTGTGTGGGACAGACCTGTGTGACACAGACCTGCGTGAGACAGACCTGCATGGGACTGACCTGCGTGACACAGACCTGCGTAGGACAGACCTGCGTGACACAAATCTGCATGACACAGACCTGTGTGGGACAGACCTGTGCGACACTGACCTGTGTTGGACAGACGTGTGACACAGACTTGTGTGGAACAGACCTGCATGAGACAGACCTGCGTGAGACAGACCTGTGTGACACAGACTTCTGTGGAACAGACCAGCATGACACAGACCTGCGTGGGACAGACCTGCATGGGACAGACCTGTGTGGGACAGACCTGCATGACACAGACCTGCGTGAGACAGACCTGCGTGACACAGACCTCTGTGCGACAGAACTGTGTGACAAAGACTTGTGTGGAACAGACCTGTGTGAGACAGACCTGTGTGGGACAGACCTGTGTGGGACAGACCTGCATGAAACAGACCTGTGTGGGACAGACTTGTGTGGAACAGACCTGCATGAGACAGAGCTGCGTGAGACAGACCTGTGTGGGACAGACCTGCGTGGGACAGACCTGCATGAAACAGACCTGTGTGGGACAGACTTGTGTGGAACAGACCTGCATGAGACAGAGCTGCGTGAGACAGAACTGTATGGGACAGACCTGTGTGGGACAGACCTGCATGAAACAGACCTGTGTGGGACAGACTTGTGTGGAACAGACCTGCATGAGACAGAGCTGCGTGAGACAGACCTGTGTGGGACAGACCTGCGTGGGACAGACCTGTGTGGGACAGACCTGCATGAGACAGACCTGTGTGGGACAGACCTGAATGAGACAGACCTGCGTTGGACAGACCTGCGTGACACAGGCCTGTGTGCGACAGAACTGTGTGACAAAGACTTGTGTGGAACAGACCTGCGTGAGACAGACCTGTGTGGGACAGACCTGTGTGGGACAGACCTGCATGAAACAGACCTGTGTGGGACAGACTTGTGTGGAACAGACCTGCATAAGACAGAGCTGCGTGAGACAGACCTGTGTGGGACAGACCTGCATGGGACAGACCTGTGTGGGACAGACCTGAATGAGACAGACCTGCGTGGGAAAGACCTGTGTGGGACAGACCTGAATGAGACAGACCTGCATGGGACAGACCTGTGTGGGACAGACCTGAATGAGACAGACCTGCATTGGACAGACCTGCGTGACACAGACCTGTGTGCGACAGAACTGTGTGACAAAGACTTGTGTGGAACAGACCTGCGTGAGACAGACCTGTGTGGGACAGACCTGCATGAAACAGACCTGTGTGGGACAGACTTGTGTGGAACAGACCTGCATGAGACAGAGCTGCGTGAGACAGACCTGTGTGGGACAGACCTGCGTGGGATGGACCTGCGTGACACACACCTGCATGGGACAGACCTGCGTGGGACAGACCTGCATGGGACAGACCTGTGTGGGACAGATCTGTGTGAGACAGACCTGTGTGGAACAGACATGTGTGGGACAGACCTGTGTGACACAGACTTGTGTGGGACAGACCTACGTGAGACAGACCTGCATGAGACAGACGTGTGTGACACAGACTTGTGTGGAGCAGACCTGCATGACAGAACTGCGTGGGACAGACCTGTGTTGGACAGACCTGCATGACACAGACCTGCGTGACACAGACCTGCGTGGGACAGACCTGTGTTGGACATACCTGCGTGGGACAGACCTGCGTTTGCCTTTTGGTGGGACTGTGAGCAGCTACACCACTGGAGCTACATTTTGACCACTTTTGGTGGACTTTTTTCCCCTGTGTATTCCGCAATGCACATGACATTCGAAACAAACAATAGACAATCGAACCAGAAACCACTGTGTTATGCAGGCAGAAGGTCTCGTTCACAACATCTCGGTTATTATTATCCCATGACCAGGTTTGCTACGTGCTTCCCATATGGAAAAGAAATAGAAGAAACTTATAAAAAAATATGTAACTTTCCATCACCTTCAGTTTATGTTTCATGTATTGTGCATCATATAAGGAATATGATTTACTCCTGACAGTGGCCACTTTTGCATTACTGTCATATATTGTTCTGATAAATATGCAAATCATACAAGTTTCATTTTGTTCAAATTTACTAAGGATCTTATATCTGGTTTCACTGTTGTATACTTTACATACACGTTTCAGACAAAGGACATACACATTTTATAAGATTTAGCTATATCTTTTCCATATGGGTTGAAAGCTCAGACTTCGATATCATACTCAAGAGTAAAGCGTCTGCACGAAACCGAATAACATTTCACTCCATCATGAGTTGAACAAAACGGCCCGGAGCCCTTCTGCTTTTCCAGTCGAGTAGTTTTGAAGAGTATTCAACACACTGAGAGAGAGAGAGAGAGAGAGAGACAATAGGAACCCCGGCGAAAAGAACAAAGTACAGCGGTAGGTTTCTTCCTGAAAGGGTCGGCCTGTTTAAAGGGCAGATTTGTTCAGTGTTTTAATAAATACTTAAAATGTTTTACTTTTCTTGTGTACACTCCACTTGTAGATTCTTTTCAGATAAGTCAAGTGTACAACACACACACACACACACACACACACACACACACACACACACACACACACACACACACACTTGTATATGACCCTAATTCTGAAAGAAATATCAGTATTTTGAATTATGGGATGGACATGATCATGAGTTTCATATAGCAAATGATGTGGAAGGAGTGCTGTTGATGCAGTATTTAATTCTACTGTTTGTTTACAGAGTGTTAAAGCAGAACTGAAGGCAATTTTTTTAATCAAAATTCTATTTCTCATTTTATTAAATATAAGAATGCATTTTTGATCGCTATTTTGTTGCTGCTATAGCAAGTTATGAGTGTGTGAAATATGCTCTGTAATATATCAGTCGATATGTCAAAGCAACGGCCGTAAACGAGATTAGTTGAGACCTGTGTGAGACATCGTAGGACGGAAGTAAAACGTACAGCGGAAATCAAAGTGACCAACATCTGCCAACATTCCCTGTGTCTGAAATCGCTCACTCGTTCACTACTCCCTATAGAGCAGGGGTGTCCAAACTGATCCATAAAGGGCCGTGTGGCTGCAGGTTTTCATTCCAGCCATGCAGCAGCACACCTGACTTGGCTCATTCAATCAACTGAACTGTCTTCACACAGTCAAATACTTGCAGCCACACCCACCCTAGATTAAAGGGTGGGTGTGTCAGTTGATTGAATAAGCCAAATCAGGTGTGCTGCTGCATGGCTGGAATGAAAACCTGCAGCCACACGGCCCTTTATGGATCAGTTTGGACACCCCTGCTATAGAGGATGTGCAGTCACGTGACCCGTCTGTGTGTACTCCGCCATATTGGACGGCTTCAGGATTGTTTACCTTGCGCGAGCGTAATGGATCCAGGGAGTAATCCCCAAGAAAATTCGGAAAATGCCCCATCTACATCGCGCGATAACTTGTCTATGTTTGTTCAACATCTTGAAGGTGACGTGAGGCAGCGTTACGTGGAAAAGTGTTCCAGGTTGGGGATTGCAGATCCGTACAACTTGCCGCAATCCTTGTTCAGGGAAATTCGGAGCTGCGGTGCTGGCGATTTGCCCGATCTGGCCTACCACGACATTTACAATTTTCTTGTTAATCGTGAATCGTGTTACACTGGCAAAGCCGTCAAAGCTTACAAGAGCCTGGAAGCTTATAAATATTTTGTTGCGGGATGGGCATCCCAACTATACCTCTGGAAGGTTCCAAAGAAGAATGTCTACTTGATAACCTCACGGGTAAGTGGCATTAAGACGTTTATCATAAAGGGACTATGCAGGACGTTTTATCGTAAGAATGTTCGAAATCTAAACTCAGTTCCAGATAATGACAGGGTTGTAAATATGTATGTTTTTGTCTGAAAAAAAATCACAAATCATCGCTATCTTTATCTGTGCAGAATTATTATTCAATATCAGATATAAATGTATAGGGGTCACAGATATGTCCAGCTTCTATATTCAAACAAATTAAAAAAATATTTTCTAAGTATGCAGTTATCATTCAATCCGAAAATCAACTTAACAGATGTACTAGGAGTATTGAATTAGAAGATTACACCTACCTGATATGAAGTGTTCACTACAAATTCGGCTGGTAGAAGTGGGGTACCAGTTTTCTCTTCGCACAGCGGACACCCATTTTGCGCGTCTCTCCTCGTCTGCGGGGAATCTATAAAATGACACGCCCTCCTTTTGGCCCTGTCTATTGGTACAACCAAATGCTGAACAAGATATAACCATTCTCAAAAGATCTACTCCCACACACTTGATAATTAGAACGGGTTCGTCTAAGTTCTATGCACGGCCATGCCGTCCAACATGGCAGATAAACAAATATCACGTGACCTTGTGACGTCACGTGCACGCTCTCTATATAGGGAATTACTGTATAAAGGACTATACAGTGAGCTCATTGGTAAAATGTAAAAACTCTTTCGGACATTACTCCATCATGCTGGTATTTACATCATTACTGTCGCACAATTAAAACGTGCCAGATCAGTTGCCTGGTGGGTTTTCAAAATAATAAACACATGCGTGTGTTTTTGTGATAAATCCATATTATACTGAGCGCATGATTTCCCACATTAATCAATACAAAGTACTTTGTGTCTGCTGCATCTTTCAGGGTTTTTTTTTAAATCAAGGCTGATTCTTCTTCGCCGCTGCCTTTTATTAAATCACATTTGAGACTTTTAATTTGATTTCTTTCAGCACAGCCAATGCATGATGGGATATCTTGCTTTGGTTAGTGACCATCGTTGTACACTACGTTTTGTGATGCATTGTGAGATACTTTAAGTGCACTATACAGGGTGTAAATAATCCTCAAAAAGGTTTCGGACAGGGGTCGCAGGCAAGCTGGAGCCTATCCCAGCTGACTACGGGCAAAAGGCGGGGTACACCCTGGACAAGTCGCCAGGTCATCACAGGGCTGACACATAGACACAGACAACCATTCACACTCACACCTACGGTCAATTTAGAGTCAACAGTTAACCTAACCTGCATGTCTTTGGACGAAACCAGAGCACCCAGAGGAAACCCACACGGACAACATGCAAACTCCACACAGAAAGGCCCTTGCCGGCCACGGGGCTCGAACCCGGACCTTCTTGCTGTGAGGCGACAGCGCTAACCACTACACCACCGTGCCGCCCTAGGCCGATAAATATAATATTTAATTGCAATTAGTTGTAAATACAAGTCACGATATAAGGTTACTAAAACACAAAACATAATTGAATAACATGTTAATTAAGACATAAAACAAGTTTAAAAATGACTTCAGTTCTCCTTTAAAGGACTTGTATAGTTAATTCTATTGCTGTTTACATATATGGTTTGTTTGTATTTTGTATCAGATAGAGTAATTGCACTGGTATATCCCTGCATTGTTTACATTTTGCAAAACATCCTACTGCACCACTTACACTATGCACACTGCCGAGAATCTGGAATCATCTCACAATTGCCTTCTTGTTGGGGTTTTTTTCCCCACTTGTATGTAAGCTACTCGATGCATTAATTTCCTTTGGGATGAAAAAGTATCTATCTATCTATCTATCTATCTCTACTGAAGTTTTTCCTTGTTTGTTTTCAATATATTCTTCTTCTTCTTTTGGCTGCTCCTGATTAGGGGTCGCCACAGCGGATCTTTCGTCTCCGTTGCTCCCTGTCTTCCGCATCCTTCTCTACCACACCTGCCACTTTCATGTCCTCTCTCACCACATCCATGTATCTCCTCTTTGGCCTTCCTCGTTTTCATTTGCCTGGCAGCTCCATCCTCAACATTCTCCTTCCCACATGCTCTGCAGCTCTTCTCAGGATGTGCCCGTACCATCTCAGTCTCATCTCTCTTAGCTTCATTCCCAAGCTCTCCACATGTGCTGTCCCTCTGATGTGCTCGTTCTTTATCCTGTCCAACCTCGTCATTCCCATCGCAAACCTTAACATCCTCAACTCCGCCACCTCCAACTTTGCCTCCTGTCTCTTCGTTAAGGGTACGGTCTCCAATCCATACATCACAGCTGGTCTCACTACTGTCTTATACATCTTACCTTTCACTTTTGCTGGGACTTTCCGATCACAAATGACTCCCGAAATCCTTCTCCAACTGCTCCACCCTGCCTGCACTCGCTTTCTCACCTCACTATCGCAGCCCCCATTTTCCTGCACAGTTGACCCCAGGTACTTGAATTCACCAACTTTCTTTACGTCTACTCCTTGCATCTTCACTATACTCTCATCCCCATTCTCACGGATGCACATGTATTCTGTTTTGCTCCTGCTCACCTTCATTCCTCTTCGTTCCAATGCATCCCTCCATCTCTCCAAACCCAACTCAACCTCCTTTCTGCTTTCACCACATATCACAATATCATCCACAAACATCATGTTCCATGGTGACTCTCGCTTCACTTCGTCCGTCAAGCTGTCCATCACTATGGCAAACAAGAAAGGACTCAAAGCCTCATGTCTCTTCGTTAAGGGTACGGTCTCCAATCCAATCCATACTGTCTTATACATATTACCTTTCACTTTTGTTTTTCAATATATTATGCCTCAAAAATGACACGTAGTTGTCTTATTTTTAGTTAGTACAGATTTTTTGTTTTCCATAAAGCCCACCGCACACCTTCCCGATTCGCTTACGATTTTGTCAGGCCGATTAAATCGCTTGCGAATCGTAAATGTGTGCAGGGGCACCTTGTAGCTGATTTCATCGGTTCTCTGTTGCTCGGTTCAGATCAAACTGGTCTTGATATTTTTGGACGCAATCTCCTTGTACGCAACACAATCGGTAGTGTGTGCGTTGTTACTACGATCTCATTGGTTACAATAATTTTAAATAGCCAATTGGAGTGCCAGGATTGATCACATGTGGACTGCAGACTGGGAAGCACAACTCGTGTCACTTTGGGAAGTGTCCACCTGTCTTTATGACATTAGTTCACCTGATTACAGCGAACAGGAAGAGAGGAACGAGGCTATGGCTGTAACCGTGTCAGCTTTGAAAATGCCTGGTAAAGTATTATAGCATTGTCAGTGGTACAGAAATCGCTTGTCCTGAATCCTGGAACAAGTTGAATTTTAAGAATGACTGAACAAATTAGAATCAGTTCTTATTATTGATTTGTCTAGTTGATTCTAATATTCAAAATTTAATACTTCTCTATGTATGTAATATATATATATATATATATATATATATATATATATATATATATATTGAACACGTGACCATCTATTCGGGCTGAATGTATACGATGTCTTGCAAATGTGTGTGGGGAATTTTGAACCGATCAAATCGGGCCCGTATACTCATAACCGATCAGCCGACACACGAAGCCCCGATGAAATCGGGAAGGTGTGCGCTGGGCTTAAAGGGCACATCTTGGGTATATTTAGGAGCAAGATCAATATAATTCTCCTAGTTTATATTAAACTTTGGTCAAATATCTGTCACATTCTGCATTTTGTGCAATTTTTTTACCTTGCGCAATACCAGAAAAATTCAGTTGAAATCAAGCCATTTGAGGCAAATTGGTCTGCCTCTGAAAAAACTTGGCATTTGGATTTCCCAGCAAACACTGATTTTCGTGACATTGCGTGCGGGACGCCTCCTTCTGAATTCCATGGTTGGTTTGTTTATGAGAAAACGACCTGGTGGTTTTCTGCAAATTTCTTCAACGTTATCATGTAAATATTAAAATGGTTAATAGATGTATCGTAGGAGGGTGTAGCAACACTGATCATGATGGGATTAGTACTCATTGTTTTTCAAAAGACCGGACAATGAGAGAGAAATGGGAGCGCTTCGTGTGAGGCACCCGGAAAAACTGGCAACATGCAACAGACCACAGCATCATATGCGGGGCTCACTTCACAAGGCCTGATGACTTTGAGAACTACTGGTATTTGCAGTGGGAAATGGGCTTCAAGAAGCAACTTGATCTGAAAAAAGACGCAGTTCCATCTGTCAGAATGCCCAAAGCAACACCGTCTCCATGTGTGTCAGCGTCACCAAAGGAGCCAGCCGTGTTCGTCTCCCCTGACAGAAGGCGAAGTGCCGCATCCACTGAGGCCCTCGAAGCCGAGGACCAAGCAGAGCCGAGAAAAAGACCAAGAAAATCAGCAATTCACAAGTTGACTGTTGCCAGGGTAAGAAATAAGAGAGACTCTACTCTAAATTAGGTGTTCCTGTGTTTGTGTGGTACACGGATAATGTTATTTATTGACACACAAAAGTAAACAACACGAAAGCGCTGGGTGATAATACACTTACTTCACACGTATCAAGGGATATGCGTGTCAGGGCTTGAGATCTTGGGACCTGTCAAACACATTAAATGTATATGAGCCATTCCACCGAATCGGTGCCATTTCCATCCCTAGAAAATTATATGTATAAATGCACATAAAAACGTACTTTAAAATACATTTCCTTATTACGCAGAATGTCCTGCACATTGATCTGATTTCAAATTTAAGATATATAATTGTAAGGATTAATAAAAACTACCTAAAACACTGAAAAATAGCATGTGTTACAAAATATTATGATTAAAATCCTTCAGAAACAGTATTTCTTTTGCACTGTTGTGTGACTCCATATCCTATCCATGGTTTAAATATATTTTTTTCATAAGAAATCCACAATATCTTAGTTAAAATACACATTTATTCGTGTCCCTGGGTTTTCACTCAGTCCTGTTACCCAAACATATTACCCTATCTGACAAATTTGGAATATTCCATAAATCACATGCTCAACAGGAAGTTACATCAGTTGTGTTTTCTGAAGGCCATGGGAAGACCAAAAGTTAGTTCTCTCATTTACTTTTCTGTATATTTGATGATTTTTTTTTAACTTTGACTGATAAGGTCAATGTCAACATACTGTCCTGTTACTTAAATTATTTCTTAGATGATATTTGTTTATTTTAAAAATACAGATTTTTGGTAAATCACTAGAATGTGCTAAGTGTGGTCATGCTATTAGCGATGACGCCATATGGCTTAATTCCATGTATTAGCTAATCCTAGGCTAAAAACTCAGTCCTGTTACTTTCAGAGTTTTGGTAACAGGACTGAAAAAAATGCAGCCATCTTTGACTTCCAAACCTTGTAACGTAGCCTGAGGTTGACCAATACACATTTTGAATAGTTAAATATGTGTGTTATTATAATCAGTGTTGAAAAGATATAACAAATTAAGTTTAATTTGGGAGTGGTAGAACAAGCAAATGGCACCCATTCGGTGGAATGTCCCATATACAACCCTGCTTAGCCGATTCCATGTGCGTAGTTTATGAAATCTTTCTCCTACAGTAGCCAGTACTCTTCTAAATAAAGAAATATATAAATACATAATAGTAATTAGAAAAAATATGATTCTGACATCTCATTATATTCTTCATCCAAAGGTGAAGTAACATTCCAAATTCCATATTTCAATGCAAAATCGCTAGCTGCTAAACTTGGTCTACACAGACTGTGCACTGAACCCATGCAGGGTCTCGCAGCCTGCTGGCGGATCCGCACGTGACGTCATGAATCTGGATCAATCTGGCTCCAGACTCCCTTGGGATTTTTCCAGATGTGTTTTGTTATTTTATTTTTTTCTGCTGTAGACAGATGGCCTTGTGCAAAATTACCCTTCTGGATGAGTGTGTAAAGGGCAGGGATGGAAATTAACTTTTTCAACCACACAATTCACAATAAATTAAAAATCTACCAGCCACTCAACATTTTTACCAGCCATTTCATATTCAGCTGTTATATACATTATAAGGCGGCATGGTGGTGTAGTGGTTAGCACTGTCGCCTCACAGCAAGAAGATCTGGGTTCGAGCCCCATAGCCGGTGAGGGCCTTTCTGTGTGGAGTTTGCATGTTCTCCCCGTGTCCGCGTGGGTTTCCTCCGGGTGCTCCGGTTTCCCCCACAGTCCAAAGACATGCAGGTTAGGTTAACTGGTGACTCTAAATTGAGCGTAGGTGTGAATGTGAGTGTGAATGGTTGTCTGTGTCTATGTGTCAGCCCTGTGATGACCTGGCGACTTGTCCAGGGTGAACCCCGCCTTTCGCCCGTAGTCAGCTGGGATAGGCTCCAGCTTGCCTGCGACCCTGTAGAACAGGATAAAGCGGCTACAGATAATGAGATGAGATGTACATTATAATGCCTAGAAATGTTAATATTTTCCAATCCATACTTTGTTACAGAGCTGATTATTCAGTTATTGTGTTAAAAATACATGACATTAGGGTAGCCTAAAAATGTCTTTGTGGTCATTTTGGTCATCTTTTTGGTCTTTTTGGCCATGTCAAGGGTTATTTACAAGGTAAATAAAGGCAATAAAGAAAAAGTGATTCAAAATGATGGTTAGAAATCTATAGCATTATCTTCCAGCAACTACAGGAGTCATCCTGCTTCAACTTATTTGTTCAGTTGAGCACTGGAAACACACAAAGGAAGTGAAGATTGCATCATTAGGTGGTTATCTACCTGCAACTATAGAATGTATTCCATTAGCCTATTCCAACTGCATTCAACTGCTCTAGACTCGTACAAAGAAAACAAAAATTGTATCATATCATCCAAGTTGCTTTATAGAAAAGCCTGCTCCCCAGCCCCTAGTCCTTACTACAGTACTACAGAACAATTATCCATCAACCTCAATGACCCAGTTGCAAATGTTTCACTCTAACTGCCTATGAAAAACAATATACAGGGATCTACCATGTTAAGTCATGTTTATTAAAGTTAAGATTTTAAGTATTTAAAATTTTAAGCCTCAAGGAAAATATGAATACTGACAAAACATACCATGTTCAAGCATGCTGACTAAATTAAAGGTGACAGTAACAAAAACAAACCATAACAAAACCAAACTATAGACATAGACAGTCAATCCTCATCAGAATCAGATTCTGAGGAATCAGAGGAGGAACAATCTTGAGGGCTCCTCCTCCCCTCCATGAAGTCTGGTTGTCGACTGCGGGTACTGGCCTGATGCCACAGTTGGACAGCAGGGTTGGGGTCAAAGTCATCTATGTATGGGCTTGAGAGCTGGACGACCAGTAGGTCGCAGAGACTAGATGTTGTAAGTCGGGACCTCCAGTCAGTCTTGGCCAGCTTCATCTTACTGAACCCTCTTTCACAGTCTGCTGTCGATGCTGGTAGAGTGAGAATGAGATCAATCAAGCTCAGCATGTCAGGACACCAGTGTTTCAAAGTTCTGTTGATCTCTGGCCAGGTCTTGTGCCAAAACTCTCCTGTCTCATAGAGGTGTGTCTTCAGCACAGTCCACTGGTCAGGGATATGGTCAACGGCAATCCCGGAGGATGTGAGGACATCTTGGAAGTGACGCATCAATACCTCCACTTCAGATTCACCAAATTCTGGAGAAACAGATAGAATAGACATATAGAATACTGATACTTTGTACTAAGTGATATGCTTTCAAGAATCTCTAAATAAATTATATTTTGTAATTCTCTCCATACCTTCAGAATTCTCTGCATCGGGCCAACTCTTTAGATTAACCAACTTAGTAGCCTGGAGGATGCTCATGCTCATATCAGAAAATCTTGTTTGGAGAGTCTGGCAGAGCTTGTCCAGTAGCAATGACTTTGCCCTCATGACACGGTTTACAGTGTTGTCATCACTCTCGTGCTGGTCCACGTGAGCCTTCACCTTGGGGCCAGACCTGTGGCACAGAGGTCATATTAGGCAAGATATTTAGTAAATACATAACAACAAATAGACACATTTTCAGTTATTTCTTGGATGTTATCCTACTTACCTGGTTTTATATTTTGTGAGTATAGTCTGGGTGGTGGCCAGGCAGTTGTGGACGTCAGCTACTGTGACATCTGATGTTTGAACTGTCTTGGAGAGGCTACTGAGTTGAGTCAGGCAATCATGCATGAAGTTGCAGAACATGAGAGCTACTGGGTCCCACCAGGTTTTTAAGTAGCCACACGTTTTGTTCTGTTGTGTTGCTTTTACACCTCCCACATTGGATAACTTAACCTATGCACAAAATTAAGTCAAGCAGGAGTTTTAGTTTTAGTTCACTGAGCTTTGGAAAAAAAAGTAGTTATAGTCATTACATTTCACTGGGACTATGCATCACAGATACCTGGTCTATTTTTTTTTTTTTAAATCTGCTCTACAGTCTAATTTACCCTACCTCCTCTAGGTGACTTGTTACTCCATTGTAGCCTCTAAGGTACTGATCCACAGCCCTGAGGAGGTGGGAAACCCACCTGGTGCCACCAACCCTGGTGGGTATGAGGGGTGTCTGGCCCATCATTGAGAAGCAGCGCTTAAGGTTGGCCCTATTTTGTGCACTTTTACAATAAAATTTATTGAGGCCTGACAAATTATCTTCAAGTTGTCTGGCCAAAGCACACTTCTGGACTGCGTCCTTGAAAGCTAGCTCTAGACGATGGGCCATACAGTGCATCCCAAGGACATGTTTATTGGTCTCCCTCAACCTGGCTACAACTCCCTTGTGTGCCCCTGTCATTACAGAGGCTCCATCAGTACAACAGGCCACCAACTTTGTCTGCCACTCCTCACTGACCCTCTGCATCATAGCATCTATGGCTTGGCCTATACCCTCTCCATCCGCCTTCTCCACATCCTGGATGCCAGCAAAGTGGACCTCCACCTTTGCTCCATTACAGAACTGTGTATACACAATCTCCTGCTCCAGGACAGCCAAGTCTGTTGACCCATCTGACAAGACTGACAGAAATTTGGCCTCTGCCACATTGGACTGTAGGGTCACCCTCTCTACTGCAGCTATGTGTCTAATAAACACTCTGGCTTGCTTTCTGTTGATATAGGTGTTGCCTATGTTTACGCCCTTTTTCTTGTCTAACCTAGAAACACAATGAAAAGAAATAATGGATGAGACAATTTGCTACAGATGCTAGTGAATATCTTACATTGTTATCCAGAATAATGTAGCCTAAACAACAAACAACAAATCATAATCAACAAATAATAATATATTGGAAAACTTGGCAACTTGGTGTATGAGTATTGAAAACAAATATACTTACTATCATGACTATAGCACCCAAAATATGTCCAACATGCTTTCTGTATTTAACCATTTATGAGAGAGAAAGCATTAGGACCTTCATATTGACTAGGAATCAACTTGGAAAAAATTTAAACATAATTTTTCTCTTTGCACACTGAATGTTTTCTGGCTCTGCCTCTCAGATGTGTATAATTCTGGTATTGCCTTCTCTGTAAAATGTCTGCGACCAGGCAACTCATATTTGGGATTGAGTGTGTTTAGTAATTTTTGGAAGCCTGGTTTTTCCACTATACTAATTGGGATCATGTCTTCGGCAATGATGTTAGTGATTGCATCCGTTATAGCACTCCATCTCTGACTCGTTTTCTCATATGGGGTGGCTTTGGAGAACGAGGCTGCTATGGTCATTTGTTTAGCTCGTGGGCAAGTAGAATTAATTTTCTATATTTCTGCATAAATATGACCTAAAACATCATCAGATTTTCACACAAGTCCTAAAAGTAGATAAAGAGAACCCAGTTAAACAAATGAGACAAAAATATTATACTTGGTCATTTATTTATTGAGGAAAATGATCCAATATTACATATCTGTGAGTGGCAAAAGTATGTGAACCCCTAGGATTAGCAGTTAATTTGAAGGTGAAATTAGAGTCAGGTGTTTTCAATCAATGGGATGACAATCAGGTGTGAGTGGGCACCCTGTTTTATTTAAAGAACAGGGATCTATCAAAGTCTGATCTTCACAACACATGTTTGTGGAAGTGTATCATGGCACGAACAAAGGAGATTTCTGAGGACCTCAGAAAAAGCATTGTTGATGCCCATCAGGCTGGAAAAGGTTACAAAACCATCTCTAAAGAGTTTGGACTCCACCAATCCACAGTCAGACAGATTGTGTACAAATGGAGGAAATTCAAGATCATTGTTACCCTCCCCAGGAGTGGTCGACCAACAAAGATCACTCCAAGAGCAAGGCGTGTAATAGTCGGCGAGGTCACAAAGGACCCCAGGTTAACTTCTAAGCAACTGAAGGCCTCTCTCACATTGGCTAATGTTAATGTTCATGAGTCCACCATCAGGAGAACACTGAACAACAATGGTGTGCATGGCAGGGTTGCAAGGAGAAAGGCACTGCTCTCCAAAAACAACATTGCTGCTCGTCTGCAGTTTGCCAAAGATCACGTGGACAAGCCAGAAGGCTATTGGAAAAATGTTTTGTGGATGGATGAGACCAAAATAGAACTTTTTGGTTTAAATGAGAAGCGTTATGTTTGGAGAAAGGAAAACACTGCATTCCAGCATAAGAACCTTATCCCATCTGTGAAACATGGTGGTGGTAGTATCATGGTTTGGGCCCGTTTTGCTGCATCTGGGCCAGGACGGCTTGCCATCATTGATGGAACAATGAATTCTGAATTATACCAGTGAATTCTAAAGGAAAATGTCGTCAGGACATCTGTCCATGAACTGAATCTCAAGAGAAGGTGGGTCATGCAGCAAGACAACGACCCTAAGAACACAAGTTGTTCTACCAAAGAATGGTTAAAGAAGAATAAAATTAATGTTTTGGAATGGCCAAGTCAAAGTCCTGACCTTAATCCAATGGAAATGTTGTGGAAGGACCTGAAGCGAGCAGTTCATGTGAGGAAACCCACCAACATCCCAGAGTTGAAAAGCTGTTCTGTACGGAGGAATGGGCTAAAATTCCTCCAAGCTGGTGTGCAGGACTGATCAACAGTTACCAGAAACGTTTACAGGCATGAAAACGGGTCAGGGGTGAAAAAGGTGAGAAGGGTGTGCGAGTGGTGATGTGGCCTCTGGTGTTGTTTATTTTGTTTGGGGGATCCTCTCTCAGAATAAATATTATAGCCTCCTTACTAAGTATACTGTATTGACATTTGCACAAGGACATACAGTACAAATACAAATTCAAATACATGTAGTTATAGTGAAATTATGCCCTGGAAAAAAAATGTGAATAATAGAACGAAGAAAGTGGAGAACACACAAGGAATAGTGATCATTTTTTTCCTGTTATTTGCCTGGACCACCAGTGTCTCCATGGCCCGCTTTCACTGAGTTGCCACATGTTTCAGCCTTGCCCGCTTCTCTCCTTCAGCAGTCAGTTTCTTGGCCTGCTGAGCACTGCAAGTTGCTTGAGAGCCATACTTGCTCTGCTGCTTTTCCTCCTTGTTCACCCTCTGCTGGTGTTTGTATGTGGCTGCTGCAGAGTTCATGTTCTTGCACAATGTTCTGTCCACTTCCCCAAACTTCACATCCTCCCTTCTAAAGAGCTGCATAGCTGTCTTCCCCCGGACATCAACATGTACTTGACCGTCTGTATTGCATTAAATGTTTCCACATTCATGTTGCCACTCCTTTGATCAATTACATCATTCATCAGACTAAATGAGGACTCAACTCTAGGTCCATGAAAGATGGAGAGGCAACACTTAACCAGTGCACCCAGGGAGGGGTACTTGTCTGGTTTGTCGAAGACATGACCCCACCACTCCATGATGCTCTCTCCCTCCTTAAAGCTGGGGATGGTCAGGTCAACACTGAACCACACAAGTTCCCTCTGGATATCCTGGTCTGCTGACAAGAGGTGCCCCAGCATACCACTCAGCCTGCCAAGATATGGAAGTACCTGCAGCTTTCAGTTCTTTTTAAATCAAGGCTGAATACTTTCTTCTTTGCTGCTGTCTTTTATTAAATCAAATTTGAGACTTTTAATTTGATTTCTTTCAGCACGGACAGCACTACAAAATGGCGTCTCCACTATACAGTGCCCTATATAGTGAGTAGCGAGCAATTTCGGACACAGGGATTGTCAAAAGACGCGCGTGCCCTCTTTAATTAAGCCGGAAGTTTTGTTTGTTTTGATAGCAATCAGGAAAGTTTGAAAAAAGTAGGAAATTCAGTCCGATGACTCAAACCAGCTTCCAGCTTCTGGTGGTCTGGTCTGCACTCTGACTCATGTGTGCACGCTCTGGCCAGCAGGAGAAGAGGCACAAAATGACGCTGCTTGCCCTTCGCAGCGAGATGTACTCGTCGCTATGGCGTCAATATCAAAGCAGGAGGAGGAGGCGCAAACCGGCACGAACTGTCTATGGGTGTGAAGTGACCTCCTTGCCCTTTGGGTCAATATCAAACCACCCCCCCCCCAATTTTTTTTCTCATCGGATCTACACGATTCACGTAGGTCACCCATTTTGGTTTCAAGACGGCGAATTTCGCTGAAAGGTGAGGGATTTTCATGTATGCGTTTAGTTGCAGTTATTGCTGCACAAGGGGGTCACACCAGATACTGAAAGCAAAGGTTCACATACTTTTGCCACTCACAGATATGTAATATTGGATCATTTTCCTCAATAAATAAATGACCAAGTATAATATTTTTGTCTCATTTGTTTAACTGGGTTCTCTTTATCTACTTTTAGGACTTGTGTGAAAATCTGATGATGTTTTAGGTCATATTTATGCAGAAATATAGAAAATTCTAAAGGGTTCACAAACTTTCAAGCACCACTGTACTTGAGTACTATCAATCAGCTGCGTGAAGTCACGTTGTCATCACTCAATGACAACTAAACATTATTAGCTAAGCGAGCGTTAAGGCTACATGCTTACTCTGAGTTAATACTATCATTGATTACACGAACCTATTGTACGACTTTGTTTACCTGACACAGTGGTGGGTACATTAACAAAATTTCCCTGCCAGTACACATATTTACCTGCATTTGGCGGGTGGTTAATTTCCATCTCTGGTAAAGGGACATACTTTCATATAAAAAAAACCACGAAATTGGTCCAGGATATGCATCTTGGGTAAATTCAGGAGCAAGATCAATGTAATTCTCCTAGTTTATATTAAACTTTGGTCAAATATCTGTCACATTCTGCATTTTGTGCAATTTTTTTACCTTGCACAATACCAGAAAAATTCAGTTGAAATCAAGCCATTTGAGGCGAATTGGCCCGCCTCTGAAAAAACTTGGCATTTGGATTTCCCGGCAAACACTGATTTTTTGTGGCGTCGCGTGTGGGACGCCTCCCTTTGAATCCTACATCAGCGCTGGTTTGTTTATGAGAAAACGACCTGGTGGTTTTCTGCAAATTTCTTCAACGTTATCGTGTAATTATTAAAATGGTTAACAGATGTATTGTAGGAGGGTGTAGCAACACCAATCTTGATGGGATTAGTACTCATCGTTTCCCAAAAGACCGGACAATGAGAGAGAAATGGGAGCGCTTGGTCTACACAGGCTGTGCACTGAAACTGTGCAAAGCTCGCGCAGCCTGCTGGCGCTTCCGCAGGTGACGTCACGAACAGTGATGGGAATAACGGCGTTAGAAATAAACGGCGTTACTAACAGTGTTACTTTTTTTAGTAACGAGTAATCTAACTAATTACTTTTTACATCGTTATAACGCTGTTCCTGTTACTTACAATAAAATACTATGCGTTACTTTATTAAAGCTGTTCTCATCTGGCACGCTGCTCATTCAGCCTTTCTTTACTCTGCTTTCGTGTGGGGCGGGGAGACACGAGACAACGGCACAGTAAGCCAATCAGAGTAGATTTGGACAACATACGTAGGTAGGCCACGCCTACTGCACTACGCACTCTTTCAATCAGAAGACACAGCGATGGCGAGCGGTCAGCCCAGCACTGCGCTTTCACATTGGAAATACAGCCAGGACTTTTCATTACTTGAAATAAAAGGCAAAAATGTTTACGTGCAATGCACATTATGTTGAGGAACAAAGTGTTTGTCCTCGCCAGTGGCCAGTAATTAGTAACATAATTTTAATAACTACAAAAATATATTACATTTGTTGGATGTCTTATCTCACATTGTCCCACAAGAATATTAATATAGTGTAGATAACGTTACTAATTGGTTCTGTTAAGTGTCCATTTCAGTCATTAAACACATTTAACATTCACTTTTATTATGATTACACTAATTGAATTTGATTTTTTTTTGAGGGGGAACAAAATGTAACGGAATAATTACTTTCCCTGGTAATTAGTTACTTTTATGACAAAGTAACTCCGTTACTAACTCAGTTACTTTTTGGGAAAAGTAACTAGTAACTATAACTAATTACTTTTTGAAAGTAACGTGCCCAACACTGGTCACGAATCTGGCTCCAGACTCCCTTGGGATTTTTCCAGACGAGTTTTGTTATTTTTTCTGCTGTAGACAGATGGCTTTGTGCAAAATTACCCTTCTGGATGAGTGTGTAAAGGGACATTCTTTCATATAAAAAAAACCCCGAAATTGGTCCAGGATATGCACTTTAAGGCTTGTGCACGAGGGTCGTTGTGATAATTTCGCGCACCGCGGCTTTAATGTAAACGCGGATCCGTGCCGCTGGGTGTCGCTCGCGAGCCTCCGCCGCTCAGCGCGCGCTTAAAGGAGACGCAACAAAGCCAAGCCTGGGTCCGAGTCGGCCGGTTCTCGCCTCCAGCGCGGTTCACTATCGCTTTAAGAGCAGCTAATCGCGTCTCTAAACGATGTTTTTTACAGAGTTGGAACCGAGTTTCTCAAATTAACTAGAGATGTGGGAGCGCGCGCGCGGTTCGGGCTGAGAGATGGCGGTGAGGAGACTCCGGGCCTTTAGCCAGCCGCGGGCTAACACTCGGTTACTCCGCCTTCAGGAGCGCAGGGCCGCTCGGATTGATTAAAACCGCGAACCCGAGTGCTGCTGGATTCCGGGGCGGATGATGGAGGTGCAGAGTGTTGAGAAAAAACAGAAGCGGGGGGAGGAAGAGGAGGCCGCGGTCACATCCCCGGACTCGAGTGTGACCCGCACGCCGCGCAGGGCGCTCCGGGGCCGGGGGGCGACTCGAGAGAACTCCGCCGCTCCATCCCCGGATACCAACGGAACCCCGAGCGCGGCGGGATCCGGACGGGTTCTGCGAGACCGCTCCATGAGATCTGTTCCCGTGTGGAGGAGGAGAGACCTCGGCGTGGAGCGGGATGAAGATGAGGAGGAGGATGAAGATGAGGAGGAGGAGGAACAGGAGGAAGTTCGCCGCCGGAGGAGGAGCGCGGGTCCGCGGCGCAGGAGGAACACAGAGGCGGCCAGAGACACCAGAGCTCAGTACGGGGGCATGGGGCTCACTCACATCCAGCATCCTGTCGACCTCTCTCTCTCTCCCTCTCTGTGTGTGTGTGTTTCCTGTCATTCCCAGTAGAGATGTTGCTGCTGCTGCTTCTCTCCTGGAAGTTCTCTTAAAGGGCAGTGGGCTGGGAAACAAGAACCACCCTGACCTCACATCACTCATCCATTCATTCATCCATCCATTCACTCATCCATTCATTCATCCATCCATTCATTCACTCATCCATTCATTCCCCCTCACTGGGGTTAAACCAGTATCTCACTGGGCTGCGACTAGTTGGAGACACAACAATTGCAATAAAATATGCGAATTAGCGACATTTTATTTATTTTTATTTTTTTTATTTTACCAACTTTATTGGACTGTTACAAAATAAACATTAAAAAAATAAACATTAAAAAAAATAAACATCATAAAGTAAGTCAGCCCAAAGGGGAGAACGTGAACGGGCGACCCATGCAAGGCGTTTCCCTGAAGGTATAAAAGAGAAAAATCATACAATTAAAATTAGACTAAATTGATCTGTGTCAGTCACGGTGCACAGACCAAGTACATGAAAAGTCCGTATTATAGGTGGCGGTCAGTAATTCAAAGTACAGCTCTAACAGGGATGATTTGAAAACAGAGAGGCTACGGAATTTATCTGGGGAGAAATATTTACATCCATAGTTCCATGGTTTAACAATCCTATTGAAGAACGAGGCCTGATAAGTTGAAGTTCTGCAGTGTGCAGGTTTTAAGATTAATTTCGGGTTTTGGGCCCTAGACCGGTCATGAGTTACAAAAGACACGTAGAGGTTTGTGTTCAAATCTGTTTGGCCATTAATGCATTTTCACTTGGAATCACTCTGAATTGATATTCGCCGCGATTGTTGCGTCTCCGACTAGTCGCAGGCAGGGAAGCCTCACGGAAACTGACTCGAGAAGGGTTTGCGATGGCTTAGCGACACATTTGCAGCCATTTTGAGAGAAATTTTGTCGCACGAATTTTTCGAACACGTTCAAAATTTCAGCGACAAAGGAGCGACTCGTGCGAGGAACTTGAGAAGCCCTGCGAATGTTTCAAGACACTTTTTTGAAACTCTCTCGCAAATGACGTTCGCAAGCTGTCGCAGCCCAGTGAGATACTCACTTTAGATCAGTGTGTAGAGGAGTATTCGGACGAGATTAGTTTCCTAGACCAGCGTTTCTCAACCTTTTTTCAGTCACAGCACCCTTCAGAAGTATGCAAATTCTCAAGGCGTTCCCATATAAAATATACACAGTCACGCTGACCCCGACTGTGACGTGGGAAAGGGGTCCGTGAGACAAATTTTGTTGATGCATGAGGCGGCGATGATCTTTATTAGTGTAACTATGGTTTTTTGGAATTTTAATTCATTTTATTTATTTCAATATTTAGAATATATAATTTTTTGACAGCACCCCTAACGAAGCCAGACGTGGCACCCCGATTGAGAAAGGCTGTCCTAGACGTCGGTGTGTGTGTGTGATGTTCCCAAAACATGTCTGGATGCTTGTGTGTTTCTCGTAAACAAACAGAGGTGTTTACACACTCGTCGTTGTGTCTACATTACATTACAGTACATTTAGCTGTAGACGGCCTTCTCCGGAGCAGTTGGGGGTTCGGTGCTTTTGCTCAAGGACACTTCAGGCATTCCTGCTGGTCTGGGGAATTGAACCGGCAACCTTTTGGTCTCAAAGCTGCTTCTCAGACCGTTAGGCTGTATAATCTAAACTAAAGTGTAAGCTGTAATAATTTTGTTTAAAAAGAGAGTTTTACAAGTTATTTCAGTTGCGCACCAGTTCAGTGAGCACACGTTCATATAAATAAGACCAGGCGTTCGATGAGGAGGACTCGAGAGCCGTACACGTATAAAGTGATTCGCTTGTCGGATTTGTAGCTGGCCGTGAGGTGACTCTGGATTCCAGGCTGTGGTTAGATGGTGTCATCGGTCAGTCAGCGGTATCCTTTACTCCCATCTGTAGTCACCGCAGAGTTGAGATTAGTTTAACTCTGTACCCGCCCACGCATCATCGTGACCGATCGGTAAAGTTCACTGATGGGCTTTTCCTGTGTGCACACCCCTTTAGTGTGTGTCTCCAGTCCCCGAAGCACTGCAGTGGCTGAGCTGCATTACCGGAAGGTTTAGCGCATGCTGTGCTTAGGAGGTGCTCTTTTACTCTAGTCATATGCGAGTTTTGTTGCCTTTTATAGAGTTTTGTGGGCATCGCTAAACGTGAATCAGCCCTGCTGTGGTAATTTGCAGCTGATTATCAGTGTATGCATGTGACTATGAAGAACATGGGTGTTTTTATTTGTTTATTTATTTGTCTGGGAGGCATTTTTAGTTTGGATTGGCCTCAAAAATATTTACACAGAGCTTTAGTAAAAGACTGATAATGAGCCCAAGTGAACAAAAAGTTTGTACGTAACACATACAGCCAGATCCTCATCACAAACTGCTCTGATTGTTTTTTTTTATGATTATAATAAACTATTTTCAGTGTATTGATCATGTATATACATGGAGGCTGTATGCGTAAGTGTAGCTCCTCTGATACGACCTCACGAGTGTTTTAGACAGATCTGACTGTAAAGGAGCAGGAAATGAAGATCTGTGAAAATAATTTCCAGGACTGTCACCGTGTCTCATTTTTTTTATTCTGCTCAGGTGTGAAGTTAATCCTCCACCTGTGTGCTTTCTCTGTTGTCTCTCAGGTGTGGAGAGAGTAAGGACACCGCAGGCACTCGAGGTAACTCTGGAGGAAAATGAGTGCATGATTTAACTTTGTTTATCCTGATTAAAATGTCAGTATGCCGATTCTTCTCATTTCTCCTCTCTGTTCCCCCGGGAGCAGCTGGAAGCAGACGAGCGCAGAGCCGCAGCAGAACGCCGTCGTCTCGGGGACCCCGGGGTTCAGCACGGGTCGTGTGTAAGAGCGAACCGGAGACGGAGCCCACCTGCGGTATGAGGAGGGTCATGTGACTGTGTATTGGCACGCCTCTACGCCATCCATCCATCAGAGTGTGGACTAGAGGGGTGCCAATACTTTGTGCAGTGCAGCAGAAGGGCTACAGTGTTTAAATATTGAGTGTAAATGTGTTTACAAATAATTGTCATTTCTGATTTATCTCATTCCTGCAGCGGAAGAAAATAAAACAGCTGAGAAGATAAGGTACAGCCTTCTACTGATCAAGAATGAAACCTCTCTCTCTCTGTGTGTCTCCCCTTCTCTCCCTCCATCCATCACTCCCTCCATCTACCTGTCTGTTGCTGTTTGCTTCTCCCTCCATCTGTCTCTCTCCCTCTTGCTGTTTCTGTCTCTCTCCCTCTGTTTCTCCCTCTTGCTGTTTCTGTCTCTCTCCCTCTGTTTCTCTCTCTCTTGCTGTCTGTTTCCCCTCTTGCTCGCAATCTGTTTCCCCTCTCTTGCTGTCTCTCTCTCTCTGTTTCCCCTCTCTTGCACTCTCGCGCTCTCTCTCCCCTCTCTTGCTGTGTGTGTCTCTCTCGCTCTCTGTCTGTCTCTCTCTTTATTGCTGTTTGCTTGTCTCTCTCTCTCTCTCTCTCGCTCTGTCTGTCTCTCTCTATTGCAGTTTGCTTGTCTCTCTCTCGCTCTGTCTGTCTCTCTCTATTGCGGTTTGCTTGTCTCTCTCTCGCTCTGTCTGTCTCTCTCTATTGCGGTTTGCTTGTCTCTCTCTCGCTCTGTCTGTCTCTCTCTATTGCTGTTTGCTTGTCTCTCTCTCTCTCTCGCTCTCTGTCTCTCTCTATTGCTGTTTGCTTGTCTCTCTCTCTCTCGCTCTGTCTGTCTCTCTTTATTGCTGTTTGCTTGTCTCTCTCTTGCTCTGTCTGTCTCTCTATTGCTGTTTGCTTGTCTCTCTCTCTCTCTCTCTCGCTCTGTCTGTCTCTCTATTGCTGTTTGCTTGTCTCTCTCTCTCTCTCTCTCTCTCTCTGTCTCTCTCTATTGCTGTTTGCTTGTCTCTCTCTCTCTCGCTCTGTCTGTCTCTCTTTATTGCTGTTTGCTTGTCTCTCTCTCGCTCTGTCTGTCTCTCTATTGCTGTTTGCTTGTCTCTCTCTCTCGCTCTCTGTCTGTGTCTCTCTATTGCTGTTTGCTTGTCTCTCTCTCTCGCTCTCTGTCTGTCTCTCTCTATTGCTGTTTGCTTGTCTCTCTCTCTCTCGCTCTGTCTGTCTCTCTCTATTGCTGTTTGCTTGTCTCTCTCGCTCTCTCTCTCGCTCTGTCTGTCTCTCTCTATTGCTGTTTGCTTGTCTCTCTCTCTCGCTCTCTGTCTGTCTCTCTCTATTGCTGTTTGCTTGTCTCTCTCTCGCTCTGTCTGTCTCTCTCTATTGCTGTTTGCTTGTCTCTCTCTCTCTCGCTCTCTGTCTGTCTCTCTCTATTGCTGTTTGCTTGTCTCTCTCTCTCTCGCTCTCTGTCTGTCTCTCTCTATTGCTGTTTGCTTGTCTCTCTCTCGCTCTCTCTCTCGCTCTGTCTGTCTCTCTCTTGCTGTTTGCTTGTCTCTCTCTCTCTCTCTCTCTCTCTCTCTCTCTCTCTCGCTCTCTGTCTGTCTCTCTCTATTGCTGTTTGCTTGTCTCTCTCTCGCTCTGTCTGTCTCTATTGCCGTTTGCTTGTCTCTCTCTCTCTCTCTCTCTCTCTCTCTCTCTCTCTCTCGCTCTCTGTCTGTCTCTCTCTATTGCTGTTTGCTTGTCTCTCTCTCTCGCTCTGTCTGTCTCTCTCTTTATTGCTGTTTGCTTGTCTCTCTCTCTCTCGCTCTGTCTGTCTCTCTCTTTATTGCTGTTTGCTTGTCTCTCTCTCTCTCGCTCTGTCTGTCTCTCTCTATTGCTGTTTGCTTGTCTCTCTCTCTCTCGCTGTCTGTCTGTCTCTCTCTATTGCTGTTTGCTTGTCTCTCTCTCTCGCTCTGTCTGTCTCTCTCTTTATTGCTGTTTGCTTGTCTCTCTCTCTCTCGCTCTGTCTGTCTCTCTCTTTATTGCTGTTTGCTTGTCTCTCTCTCTCTCGCTCTGTCTGTCTCTCTCTTTATTGCTGTTTGCTTGTCTCTCTCTCTCTCTCTCTCCCCCCTTCCATCTGTCTGTTGCTCGTGCTCTGTCTCTCTCTCTCCACTGATACTGTCAGTATTTCTAAAATACCAGAGCATTTTAAGAGCTGTCAATCAAACATGCTAATTAGAATTAGACCACACCCATGTAGTCAGATCAGCTCTGCTTTGTGTTTAATCCGACACTCGGGTTTATTATGATTGAAAGATAAACCTGCTGAGGAATTTCAGAGCAGATGCTGAACTCCTGAGATCCTCTTCAGATAGAGTGAGTTCCTCCTGTTTGTTTTCCCTCAGCACTGAGAAGAAGAGTGAGGTAAAGGAGGATGAGGTGCTGCTGGGGGAGGAGGAGCCTCCCTTCACTGACGACCTGAAGGACCAATCGTATGAGCCTCAGGCCCAGAGGTACATCACTGCGCGCGCACATACACATCAGGCGACGCTAATAACACTAATAATATTAAAGTGCTGATGTGGCTGTTTAGTGAGAAGGTGATTAACAAAGTGATCGCGTGTGATAATATTCATGCAGCTGATCATCGACGCTGTCGGTTCTGTTTTTCAGTGAGGATGATGATGATGGTGTCAGTAGTGATGAAGACGTGCCCTTTAAGGACGACCTTAACGACCAGAGCTACGACCCCAAATCTGGGAGGTGTGTGTATGATAACGAAGTCTTTATTGTGAAAATAAATAAATAAATAATGCATCTTTGGCGTGCTTTGCGCAGGGACGGTCAGAAGCCGAGACGCAGAGCTCCTCCGCGGCCGAGAGAGAAGAAGGAGAAAGCAGCCGGAGGGGAGAAAGAGAAGGACAAAGAGACTGAGGTGAAGATGGAGGGAGTGGAGGTGACGGACGTGAAGCAGGAGGTTGGAGAGGGAGCGGAGCCGCCCAGGAAGTGAGGCACATTTTAGTGACTTACAGAACATGATGTGTTTTGACATGGCTAGTGTCTCAGTCAAATCCACACTCACCAGTCGTCATGGAGACGTTAAACATCTCCTCCATGCATCTTAGCCCCGCCTCCAAATTCTGAACAGTGCTTGCTGAACTGAAACGCTGTCATGTGCGAGGGTTTCTCTGCCTGTGCCACGCAGCCCTATTCCCTAATATTCTTGAATAGCCACTGGGCGGCACGGTGGTGTAGTGGTTAGCGCTGTCGCCTCACAGCAAGAAGGTCCGGGTTCGAGCCCCGGGGCCGGCGAGGGCCTTTCTGTGTGGAGTTTGCATGTTCTCCCCGTGTCTGCGTGGGTTTCCTCCGGGTGCTCCGGTTTCCCCCACAGTCCAAAGACATGCAGGTTAGGTTATCACGGGACGGCCTTGGGCTGAGGTGGCCTTGAGCGAGGCACCAAATTCCCAACTGCTCCCCGGGCGCTGTTAGCATGGCTGCCCACTGCTCCAAGTGTGTGTGTGTGTGTGTGTGTTTTCACTTCTTCAGATGGGTTAAATGCAGAGAGGAATTTCACAAGCATGTGATGAATAAAGTTCTTGTTCTTCTTAAAGACCACGCCCACTGATGCATGCTCACATCAGCCGCCAATCGGCTCTCTGTTAAACATACATCATGGTAAACAACGCAGTGTGGCTCATATGTCCACAACATTCCTCTGCATGTAGCTCGCAGTAGCATTGTTCTACCACAGAGGGCGACATTACAGCCAGACAAAATCCTGGAGCTTGAAGGAAACGCGACCAAAACGATTCTGTGGTTCTGTAAACGAGTGAAGGTGAACATACGGCTTCGTACGATCGGGTCAGGGAACGTGATGTAATAAATCAGTCTGTGTGTGTGTGTGTGATTCCATCTGTGTGATCCTGTGGCTCTGATCCTGTAGGAGAGGACGACGAAGAAAAGATGACAAAAGCCCACGTCTTCCTAAGAGAAGGTAAAATATCAGACGAGAAGAACGTAATCGCTGACCGAGTGACTGACCTGATGAACTGAAACGTGTGTGTGTGTGTGTGTGTGTGTAGGAAGAAGCCCCCGGTGCAGTATGTGCGCTGTGAGATGGAGGGATGTGGAACGGTTCTCGCTCATCCACGCTACCTGCAGGTGTGTGTCAGAGAACCGAGACACTTCTATACAACATTTTACAAAAGATTAACTCTCCTCTATCTATCTGTCTGTCTGTCTGTCCCCTCTCTCTCTCACACAGCATCACATTAAATATCAGCACTTGATGAAGAAGAAGTATGTGTGTCCCCACCCGTCCTGCGGCCGTCTGTTCCGCCTTCAGAAACAGCTACTGCGTCACGCCAAACACCACACAGGTACCGGACTACCAACGGAAACGTCTCTTAACACTAACTTCACATCTCTTTATATTCAGTCTCTGATAAGTCAGGATGGGGTTATTAGCTTGATCACTAGCTAAGGGGCGGGGCACATTTTACTGCTTAGCATTACTGTAGACGCGCGCAGTGTGTTAATCACTGTTCTTAGTGATGGAATAAGTTACCTGGTTAAATGACTGTTCATACAGCACTTTGTGTAATGATCATGACCTCCTTATAAATGGTTCTTGGATAAAACCCACAGCATGTAGACCGTGGAAGTGCAAGATAGATAGAGATGTATTACACGCACACGATGGTGTGGATTGGCCTTAAGGGTTAAAGAGAAATAACTAAAGCAGCCCAGTGTGTGTAAGTGCTAAACAGGAAGTGAAGTGATGCAGAGCATGCAGATTTACCATTTTCTGAAGTGTGTGTGTGTGTGTGTGTAGATCAGAGGGACTACATCTGTGAGTTCTGCGCACGTGCGTTTAAGAGCTCACACAACCTCGCTGTGCACCGCATGATACACACTGGAGAAAAACCACTGCAGTGAGTAACACACACACACACACCTTCAGGTTTATTGCGCGAGATGCTCTTGTGTATAGCTCGAGTTCACATCACCTTTAGGATCACACTAAAACACACAGGTTTCCTATTCTAATAAATGTGAATATTAATGAGTGTGTAATGAATATTAATGAGTGTTTAGTGTTAATCTGAGAGAGTACGAGTCCTGTATAAACTGTATACGATTCACCAATGAATCTCAAATGATTCCTGCCCGAATCTGTACGAATCGTGTCACAAACGAGTCAAATGAACTGTTCGTGAATGTGTTGAATTGGAGATGAGGTTCATATGAAGATCACACTTTATTGATCCCCAGGGGAAATTAATTGAATATTAATCAAACAAATTAAGTGAATCGTGACTGGTGGATGAATTGGATGACGTTTGTTACACACTGCGAGAGAAATACCGCTGACTGAATGCGGAGACGTCGTGCCGCGTGAGCAGTGTCTCGACCCTGTGTACAGATCAGAATCCTGATGTTAAACGGACGGTCACGTCTCCATCACCAGCGTGGTGTCGCTTAGTAACAACGTTACCATGACGTAGGCTTGATTAAAATATTGAACAGTATTGATATCGTGATATTGGGAGTGATGTTGCTGCCATTTCACTGCGAACATGTTTATCATCTGAGCATGTTTTTTTGAGATGGTCTTGACCACAGAACCAGAATCCAGGGGTGGAGCTAAACCTGATCTAACTCCTCCTCCTGTAAATCAAACCCCGTAACCCATGAGTCCCTCTTCAGAATGGAACGAGTGACTTGAAGTTGCACCCTGGACTTGTAGTTCAACTCTTCCTGTGTAGGAGGAGCTGGATCAGGTATAACTCCACCCCCTGGGGTTTTGGTTCTCCAGAAAGGACCGTCTCACGTCCAACATCTCTGATCTTCATGCGCAAAGTGTTTTTAAACGAAATCTGCGGCACTTCAACACACACACACACGGAGGGTGTAAAACTGATGTGCAGTTTACCCGTGTCCCTCTGTCTGTGCTGCAGGTGTGAGATCTGCGGCTTCACCTGTCGTCAGAAAGCGTCTCTGAACTGGCACATGAAGAAGCACGACGCGGACGCCTCCTACCAGTTCTCCTGCGCCATCTGCGGCAAGAAGTTCGAGAAGAAGGACAGCGTGGTGGCTCACAAGGCCAAGAGCCACCCAGAGGTCCTGATCGCTGAGGCTCTCGCTGCCAACGCTGGTGCCCTCGTCACCACGGCAACACCCACCACCACTCACCTGACCCCGGTGGGTGTCGGCCCCGTCATGCTGCTGGACCAGGAGCAGTCGCTGCACACCATGCAGGTGCCTGTGACTCTCGCACTGCCCTCTACAGGCGAGGCCAAGAGTGAAACGGAAGTTGGCGGAGCCTCTGTGTCGCACCCGTCTACTACTTCCAATCAGACGCTGCGTTTTGTCTCCGCCCCTGCATCCCAGCAACAGCTGTCCGTTCAGGCTTCCCCACAGATCGTTCACATGACCTTCACCACTCTTTCACACCCTCCTCAGCAGCTCCCCCTGCTCTCCGTCACGCATCAGCTGCCCCCCAGCACTAGCTCCACCCCCTCCGTCTCACTCATCCCACAGATCACTTCTGTGGCTTTCACCACCGATCCTGCACCTCCTCCGTCATCCTCCTCTTCTCCTCAGGCTGAGAGGAAAGAAGGCGGGGCACTATGGGAAGGTGGGACTGGGAATGTGGGTGGGGTTTGGGAAGCGGGTGGGGCCGGCGAAGCACAGATTGTGACGGACAGTGCAGACGGAACGATCCAACACAGACTGCTGTAGGGAAGGAACGAATCGCAGGGGAAAGACTAGGACGCACGTCACGTCGTGTCAGAATTATACCACGGAGATTCCCTTCATCCACTCTGAGATGGGAAAGAGTGGTTTCTATGGCAACCCACAGACCGGACACGTGGATACACTGAGCGTACGATAGCTAGCAGTTACATGAGGCGTGTCTTAACATCTGTCCTGAGTTCTTTCTTTTTAAAAGATGGTAAATGCTACTGGCTAAAAATATAAACTACCTAAAATTTAATGATTGGACGACGGGACCCTCACTGCCTGTAACTGTTGATGTGTAATTCCGACACGCCCTGAATGTGCTGTAGCTCCTCCTCCTCAGCGAACATCCGACCAATTTAAACTCTACAGGACTTAAAATCTATTGTGTGTATTCAGACTAAATTTTTCAGGTTTGTAGACGTGTGTCAATTTTGTCTTGTGTGGGTTATTTTTTTTTTTTTTGTAGATAATTTTAGTCTTCAACCTTTTTTTTTTTTTTTTTTTTTCTTTCATGTGTCTGTTTCAGTTTTATGCGTTTAATTCTAGAATACTTAAGTTTTTATTCATTCTTCCTGTAATATTTTTTTTTTTTACATAAATCTCTGAACACTGCATATGATAACGGGCCACTAATAGAATTGTAATAGACATGCGCTGGTTCTCTCTTTAATCGTACACCATATTGGGGTGGGGAGGGGGGTATTTATTAAAGTGACAGGTCTCTCTTTAACTCATTTAAAGGACCAGTTTGTTAAAGCACTAGCTTTTCATCGCTCCACTGAAAAAGGAAACGTTTAGCAGTGGATAAATAAACCACAGCGTCATAGGAGGAAATCTAACCACCACTCTTGACCCTTAGTTCCTGTAGTTTAAAAAGTTTTTCCACGATACTAATCTTTTCCTCCTTAATTAGACAATTACAGAAATGAGCTGTGAACAGTAATGAAGGTCACGCAGTGATCAACCGGTTTAGATTTGAAGTTTGTTTTATGCGATTATAGCAAAACAAAAATAAAACCAGGATAGATTTGAACAGAGTCCATGTTTTATAAATGTCTTATTAACCATGTACAATAAACATGTCTACACTCCTCCTCTGTCTCTGTGTGGAAAGATAAGTGTGTAAACAGGAAGTAAACAATGTCACACTTTTGTAGTTGCTGTGCATCCTGCCAATAAACACTCGGAGGGCGGGGTGCCTGCTCCGGTTTCCCCCACAGTCCAAAGACATGCAGTTAGGTTGACGTGGGGCGGCCTTGGGCTGAGGTGCCCCTGAGCGAGGTACCGAACCCCTGACTGCTCCCTGGGCGCTGTAGTGTGGCTGCCCACTGCTCTGAGTGTGTGCGTGTGTTCACTGCTTCAGATGGGTTAAATGCAGAGGATGAATTTCACTGTGCTTGAAATGTGCATGTGACAAATAAAGGTTTCTTCTTTACTTTTTTTTTTTTATCCGTTTGTAAAAAGGAAAGAAAGTCAGTCATATTTTCAGTGTGTATCTGATGAATGAAAATAATCCAGTTTGAGACCATGCATTTCTTTTTGTGGCTTTTTTTATTAAAGTATACTTGTGTGTGCATTTGAACACAGTGTAACATTACTTTTATGATCCTTCTGTAAATGAGCCCATATGTTGTATAATTGTGACATCACATCCTGCAAATCCATAGCCTTTTTCACAAACTACTTCCTGTTTGGATGATACGGCAGCTGATTCAGGACACCACTCGTACCTCTCGTTAAGTTACGGCTTGCTGAAGGGGAGCTGGTTCAGTGTAATTTTATTCAAAATACTTCTGTGGAAAGATTTCATCAGACAGTTCCAGTGGTAGTTATACATCAAAAACTTCCACTGATTTAAAAAAAAAAAAGTGCGGCAAGGGGTCATTGGGGAGGTGAAAGAGTCGAGTCTTCATCGCTGAGACGAGATAAATGGACTGACTCACTGAAGTGTTCTGGAGGCAGGAATCAAGTCACAAGGTGCTCGTGTTGATTAGAGATGAAGATTGTGTGAATCCTACACACAATCACTAAACGCTGCTCAGCACCACACATTACAACACACTGAGATCCAGAAATGTTCAGCGCTGGAGCTGCTTGGGTTTTTTTTCTTCCTGAAAAAGAACTAAACAGGTTCAGAGAAACGACACAATGTCTGTTTCAGTCACACGTGTGGAGATGTTAGTGTTTATTACAATCAACACAAAAGGAGGTGTGGCCTCTGTATGTCTCTGTGAAGGAGGCATGGCCTAAAGATTAGAGAAGTAGCTTTTGGACCAAAAGGTTGCTGGTTTGATTCCCTTAAGCAGCAGGAATAGCTGAAGCACCCTTGAGTAAAGCACCAAACCCCCAACTCTTCCCCCCGGCTGCTCTGGGTGTGTTGTACATCACTCTGGATAAGAACTTATGATAAATGTAATATGAAGGCGCGGCCTCTCAGTCGGTCTCGGCGGAGGAGCCGCGGCCTCTCGGTCGGTCTCGGCGGAGGAGCCGCGGCCTCTCGGTCGGTCTCGGCGGAGGAGCCGCGGCCTCTCGGTCGGTCTCGGCGGAGGAGCCGCGGCCTCTCGGTCGGTCTCGGCGGAGGAGCCGCGGCCTCTCGGTCGGTCTCGGCGGAGGAGCCGCGGCCTCTCGGTCGGTCTCGGCGGAGGAGCCGCGGCCTCTCGGTCGGTCTCGGCGGAGGAGCCGCGGCCTCTCGGTCGGTCTCGGCGGAGGAGCCGCGGCCTCTCGGTCGGTCTCGGCGGAGGAGCCGCGGCCTCTCGGTCGGGCTCGGCGGAGGAGCCGCGGCCTCTCGGTCGGGCTCGGCGGAGGAGCCGCGGCCTCTCGGTCGGTCTCGGCGGAGGAGCCGCGGCCTCTCGGTCGGTCTCGGCGGAGGAGCCGCGGCCTCTCGGTCGGTCTCGGCGGAGGAGCCGCGGCCTCTCGGTCGGTCTCGGCGGAGGAGCCGCGGCCTCTCGGTCGGTCTCGGCGGAGGAGCCGCGGCCTCTCGGTCGGGCTCGGCGGAGGAGCCGCGGCCTCTCGGTCGGGCTCGGCGGAGGAGCCGCGGCCTCTCGGTCGGGCTCGGCGGAGGAGCCGCGGCCTCTCGGTCGGGCTCGGCGGAGGAGCCGCGGCCTCTCGGTCGGGCTCGGCGGAGGAGCCGCGGCCTCTCGGTCGGGCTCGGCGGAGGAGCCGCGGCCTCTCGGTCGGTCTCGGCGGAGGAGCCGCGGCCTCTCGGTCGGTCTCGGCGGAGGAGCCGCGGCCTCTCGGTCGGTCTCGGCGGAGGAGCCGCGGCCTCTCGGTCGGTCTCGGCGGAGGAGTTATCTTGTATTGAGAACCATCTGCTAAGAACACCCTGGACAAAACAGCAACCCTTCACACAGCACCTCACACACACCCTGAGTTCAGATCTTATTCCTCACACCCCGTCTTCGTGTGAGATGATGTTCCTCTGCTTGGCGTACTGCTTCAGCGCCCGTTTGGGAGGGATGAGACTGTCGCTCACTCCCACTCGGTGCTTCTTCCTACTGCTCCGATTCTCCTCCTCGTCTTCTCCGCCCCCCTCTACAGCTGACTCCCTGCAGGCCGGTGTGTGTGTTGCACCGTGATTCGAGTCCGAGACAGAAGGTTCTGCTGTGTTCTGCTGCAGGTCGCTGTCGTGTGCGAACTTACAACGGATTCCGAACCGGCACCGGCCATCTTTCCTGTAGGCCACACACACCCTCTTGCCACCGATGTGCGTGGGCCGGGCGTGGCACGTCAGCGGGACGTGTTTCTGGAGCACGTTGAGTTTCTGTTCTGCTCGTTCTTTAAACGGATTCGCAAACACACTGCTGTCAGCCACAACGCAGAACCCGCCCAGAGCGGGCGAAGGCAGCTTGTTGGAAGCAGAACCGGCTGTGGGAGGAACCGGGAGCACCGAGGGCGACTGAACGCTCACTGGAGGACCTTGCGCTTCCTCTCGCTCAGATTCTGAACCGGACTCACTGGAAGCTGATCCAGATCCCAACAGGAAATTGCAGGATTTCTGCTGTTTGGTCTCCTTCTCCTCATTCCTGCACACAGAGACACTGATTACTGAACACGGCTGATGTCTGGAGTTTGTCAGTAACAGAACCTTACAGTCTCCAGTTTAGCATGAGGTCGAGTCTGATGTGGTTTCTAACACCGGATGAGCGGCAGACTCAGGTAGGGGGCGTGGCCGGAAGCCAGATGTGCGCATTAAACGTGAATCTGCTTATCAAATAGTTCACATTTAATTCGTGTTTGTATAGAAATGTTGTCCGACTGGTCATGAGTGTTATAATTTACACAGGCGTTGTGCATGATGCTAAACTGGCGGCTGTAAGTTTGCATTGTGTAGCTAGCTGTTAGCCTCGGAGCTCAGCGCCTCACTGCATTTACTTTTCCGCTCCGCTCTGCGGCTCCTCTTCCCCCTCCGACTCGGATGAAACTCCGTATCCCACCAGCGAGTTCATCACAGCGGTTTAGCTTTATACTTATTCTTAAAAAGTGCACAATTACAGATGTATTTCTATCATGAATGTCCGTCTTAGCCGTTAAATTCCTATTTATGCGGAAGTACGTTTTTCTTCTGTTCTTCTCTGCAATGTTAACGCATGCGCAATACCTCCATCTTGAGGCTGGTAGTGGAACTGCACGAATGGCGTTTTATTTTCCCCCCGACTTTATTATAGAATAGAATAGAATAGAATAGAATAGAATAGAATGCCTTTATTGTCACTATACACATGTACAATGAGATTAAAGCATCTCCAATAACTGCAAACAGCGTGGAGAGAGAGAGAGAGGAAGGGGGAGAAAAAAGGGGTGGGTAAGGTGCACAGTCTGAGGTGTATGTGTTGTGTTACACATTATGGAGTGAGGTATTGCACATATAAAGTATTGCACAGAGACAGTCACATTATAAATTATTGCACTAGAGAGTCATATTATAAGATAAAATATTACACGTTATGAAGTATTGCAAGGTAAGGTGCACAGACTTGAGGTGTATGTGCTGTGTGTAAGGTGTATCTCATCTCATCTCATTATCTGTAGCCGCTTTATCCTGTTCTACAGGGTCGCAGGCAAGCTGGATCCTATCCCAGCTGACTACGGGCGAAAGGCGGGGTTCACCCTGGACAAGTCACCAGGTCATCACAGGGCTGACACATAGACACAGACAACCATTCACACTCACATTCACACCTACGGTCAATTTAGAGTCACCAGTTAACCTAACCTGCATGTCTTTGGACTGTGGGGGAAACCGGAGCACCCGGAGGAAACCCACGCGGACACGGGGAGAACATGCAAACTCCACACAGAAAGGCCCTCGCCGGCCACGGGGCTCGAACCCGGACCTTCTTGCTGTGAGGCGACAGCGCTAACCACTACACCACCGTGCCGCTGACTTTATTATTATTTTTTAAATATATGTTTATTGTTTTTCAAAATGGAAAAAGAACATAGCACGAACAGATAAAAAAAAGACCCTCCCCCCACCCCAAAACTAACAAAACATGAACAGGATCAGCTCATCATGTAAACAAATAACAAGGCCACAGTTATGACAATAAACTAAACATACATATTTTAAAAAAACTGTACAAAGTGAAAAGTAAAATGAGAAATACACACAGCAAGGTGTTTCACAGTGATCGACACATTAGTCCTTTCGTTGAAACAGTTGCAGTACAGGGTCCTACATCTTTTTAAACATGTCTCCCCTGTCTTCATTATAAAGTCTCAGTCTCTCCAGGTGAAGCATATTTGCCATTTCTCTCAACCACAGATCGTACGTGGGTGCAATGTCCGACCTCCACACCCGGAGGATTAACTTCTTTGCAATCACAGTTCCAAATAGGATAGCCTTTTTCTCATATTTATTGGCAGAGGACAAAGGGGTAGTTGCCCCGAGAATGGCTGCAAGCGGATCAGGCTCCCAACATTTCCCATAAGTCATAGAGAAGCAATGAAAAATACTTTTCCAGTATGTGTGCAGTTTACTGCATAACCAAAAAGAGTGTATTAGGTTGCCAGTCGTAGACTTGCATCTGTTGCAAATGGGTGAAACATCAGGAAAGAAACTGTGCAGTTTTTCTCTGGAATAATAGAGTCTATGTAATGTCTGAAACTGCATAAGGCAATGCCTGACATTCACAGAGCAATCATGTATACTTTTAAAACATTCATCCCATACGTCAGCCTTTCTCAACCGGGGTGCCATCTGGCTTCGTTAGGGGTGCCGTCAAAAAGTTATATATTCTAACATTGAAATAAATAAAATGAATTAAAATTCCAAAAAAACAATAGTTACACTAATGCAGATCATCACCGCCTCATGCATCATCAAAATTTGTCTCACGGCCCCCTTTCCCATGTCACAACGTCACTGCCGGGGTCAGCGTGACTGTGTATATTTTATATGGGGGTGCCTTGAGAATTTGCATACTTCTGAAGGGTGCCGTGACTGAAAAAAGGTTGAGAAACGCTGCCATACGTCATCTTCCAATTCTGCATTCAGCTCATCTTTCCATGCCTGCCTAATACTTGCTGTGTTCAATGGAGTATTGTTGTGCAGGATCCGGTAAAAGAACGAAACTGCCCCTTTAGCAGCAGGGTCAAATTTGTTTGTTGCCTCAAGGGCCTCATGCTCTACCAGAATTTCAAAGTTGGGTAAATGCGTCCTGACATAATTTCAAATTTGAAAGTATTGAAAAAAACCAGATTTAGGAATGTCACATTTAGCTACAAGTTGTGGGTATGAGGCAAAAATGCCGTTAATGTATAGGTCACCTATGTTGCAAATGCCTTTCTGTTTCCAGAGGAGGAAAACACCATCAGTCAGACCTGGTAAAAAGGAATGGTTTTCACATATTGGGGTGTCCAAATAGGTTTTTGGAGCCTCTATGTAATGTTTTATCTGCTTCCAGATTCTTATGGTGTTGCCAATTACAAAACTGTTATTAAAGCATGCCTTTCTAACAGTAGTGGGACTGTTAAGAAGAGCCGATAATGAAGTTTTTTTGCAAAGCATTCTTTCCGTACACAACCATGCAGGGCAGGAGTCTGCCTCAGACGGAGGGCCCTTCTTCCACCATGCAAGAATAGTTAGGTGCGCAGCCCAATAATACAACTTAAAATTCGGTAAAGCAAAACCTCCCGTGTCCTTTGGTTTTGATAGGTGTTTTTTTAGAGATTCTAACAGTTTTATAACTCCAAATGAAAGGTATAATAATCGAGTCTAACTGCTTGAAGTGTGATTGCGCAATAAAACATGGAATGGACTGGAAAAGATGGAGAAAGCGGGGTAATACGATCATCTTGATTGCATTCATCTTCCCAGCCATGGATATCGGGAGGGTTTTCCAAAACTCGATATTGGTTTTGACCTGCTCAATTTTGCTTTGCCAGTTTAATCGGAGGAGATCATTTGGGTTTTTGGTGACAGTCACTCCTAAATATGTAAAAGCTTTGTCGGATTTCTTAAATGGAATGTATTGCAAATATGCCTTGTTAACCACAGCGGAGACTGGCATAAGTTTGCCTTTCTCCCAGTTGATAGAAAATCTTGAGAGACTGCCAAACTTATTAATGAGAGTCAGGAGAGGAGGTATTGATGCTTGCGGCTGGGAAATGTACAAGAGAATGTCGTCCGCATATAGTGAAAGATAATGTTTATAGCCAAACATGTTGATGGGAGAGATTAAAGGGCTCTGTCTGACACTAGCAGCGAACGGTTCGATGATAATCGCGAACAAAAAGGGGGAGAGGGGGCAACCTTGACAGGTCCCATGATGAACTGGAAATGGAGGGGGGATCTGACTTTATTTTTAAAGTTGTTTCATGAACTATGTGCTTATTTTCAAGGAATTATCTCATCAATCATTAATTACCAAAAATTAAAATTAAAATACACATCGGAAAGAATCCAGAAATAAAAACGTGCTATTTATTTTCTTATCCACTTTCTTACATAAACCTCTGACAAACACATTTATACTTTTTTTTTTTTTTTGGTGATGCTCTCATGGTTCCTGTTAAAGCTTTTCAAGCAGCCAAATCAATAAATCAATTCCTGTGCTTTCACTGATTTATCGGTTCCTAATTAAATTCAGTCATGAACATAAATCTATTATTCAAAAATCAAAGTCCTTCCCACGCCATGTGGTGCATAGTGCGGCATCGATCTCCGTAGCCCTTGGCCTCTCGCCTATTACATAGCTAGGGTTACAGTGGGAGGGGGCGGGTCCTCTGGTAACCGCAAGAGTTTGACTCCCCACTCACATCTGTATTGCAGCATGCCTTGCCAGACAACAGTAGGTACCATTTTTATGATGGTCTTTGGTATGACCCGACCATGAGTAGAACTCGTGATCTCCTGATCGAGAGGCGGACACGCTAACCACTAGGCCAACTCACGGTCCAAATCTATTATTATAACACCAATATTAAAAAGGATCATTAAAGGTGCACTATGTAGGATTTAGTGACATCCGGTGGTGATTCTAGAGTCTGTGGAGCCCCACTGATGCCCTGCCACCCCCCAGCCTTAGCGGTGAGGCTATGCTTATAAGCCTGATACTGTTTAAGAATTAATTAGCCTGTTATGCAAGGCGTCTTGTTTGTTAATGTTTCACCTGCTACATGACGGTACATCCAAAACAAAAACATGACTTAGTCATAAAAACAGTTAAGGCAAATATTTACCCAACTGCGTGTTAAAATGTTAGATTTTTCTCTCAGCTGAGACACTGAGTGTGCTAACGCTGGACCTACTGATGAAATATTATATGCTGACTGTGACTCATCGTCCTCTAAACGCGGTCTTTTCTCGGTGGACGATGTGCCAAAATGTTGACTCATGAAAATATGTGTTTGTTGTTGTGTTATACTGTGTTTAAGCCAACTGCTGTTCCTGAAAGTGCAATTAATCTAGCTGCACGTCAATTTCGAAGGTGTGAGCATCTATACAACCAAAGCAACTTAACATTCTTCACAAGGATAATTTCAAATACAACCCCGAGTCCAAAAAAGTTGGGACAAAGTACAAATTGTAAATAAAAACGGAATGCAGTAATTTACAAATCTCAAAAACTGATATTGTATTCACAATAGAACATAGACAACATATCAAATGTCGAAAGTGAGACATTTTGAAATTTCATGCCAAATATTGGCTCATTTGAAATTTCATGACACCAACACATCTCAAAAAAGTTGGGACAGGGGCAATAAGAGGCTGGAAAAGTTAAAGGTACAAAAAAGGAACAGCTGGAGGACCAAATTGCAACTCATTAGGTCAATTGGCAATAGGTCATTAACATGACTGGGTATAAAAAGAGCATCTTGGAGTGGCAGCGGCTCTCAGAAGTAAAGATGGGAAGAGGATCACCAATCCCCTAATTCTGCGCCGACAAATAGTGGAGCAATATCAGAAAGGAGTTCGACAGTGTAAAATTGCAAAGAGTTTGAACATATCATCATCTACAGTGCATAATACCATCAAAAGATTCAAAGAATCTGGAAGAATCTCTGTGCGTAAGGGTCAAGGCCGGAAAACCATACTGGGTGCTCGTGATCTTCGGGTCCTTAGACGGCACTGCATCACATACAGGCATGCTTTTGTATTGGAAATCACAAAATGGGCTCAGGAATATTTCCAGAGAACATTATCTGTGAACACAATTCACCGTGCCATCCGCCGTTGCCAGCTAAAACTCTATAGTTCAAAGAAGAAGCCGTATCTAAACATGATCCAGAAGCGCAGACATCTTCTCTGGGCCAAGGCTCATTTAAAATGGACTGTGGCAAAGTGGAAAACTGTTCTGTGGTCAGACGAATCAAAATTTGAAGTTCTTTATGGAAATCAGGGACGCCGTGTCATTCGGACTAAAGAGGAGGAGGACAACCCAAGTTGTTATCAGCGCTCAGTTCAGAAGCCTGCATCTCTGATGGTATGGGGTTGCATTAGTGCGTGTGGCATGGGCAGCTTACACATCTGGAAAGACACCATCAATGCTGAAAGGTATATACAGGTTCTAGAGCAACATATGCTCCCATCCAGACGACGTCTCTTTCAGGGAAGACCTTGCATTTTCCAACATGACAATGCCAAACCACATACTGCATCAATTACAGCGTCATGGCACTGGATGCACTCCACTATTCCCTCTGGTAACCAGGTGATCAACTGCTCCAGCACCACCATGTTTGTTTATGATCCCCTTGGTGTCACACTCTTCTGCCCTCAGGCACTGCCAGCAGGTGTTGCAGAGCTTCTGGGTGAATGCAAATGACTGGCCAACCCCCTCCATGGTCAGCATGTGGAACCGCTGATGGTGCAGATGCTGCTGTTGGGATGTCAAGGAGAACTGGGCTGCACTCAGTGTTCCAGTTAATTCCAAAGCTGTTCAGTGGGGTTGAGTTCAGTCAGGGCTCTGCGCAGGACACTCGAGTTCTTCCCCTCCAACCTTAACACACCATGTCTTCATGGAGCTTGCTTTGTGTACAGGGGCATCATCATGGTGGAACAGGTTTGGGCCTCTTAGTTCCAGTGAAGGGAAACTGTAATGTTACAGAATACAAAGACATTCTATACAACTTTGTGCTTTGAACTTTTGTGGTCACAGTTTCGGGAAGAACCACATACAGGTGTGATGGTCAGGTGTCTATAACGTGGGTGGTGCTTGACAGTGGAGTGGATGCTGCTTTATGTCCCGGGACTCTCTCATGTCTGTGTTACCTTCTGGCTCTCCCTTTTAGTTATGCTGTCATAGTTCATCTTGCCGGAATCCCAGCAAAATGTACACTGTCCTTAACCATTAGGTGACACAGAGCATACCAAACAATTTGTGTTTCTCTCTCTCTCTCTCGATACATGTCGATCCTGAGACACCAGTGATGCTGAACCTCTCTTGCTCCTCAGACCTGCCTGATCCATCCTGATGCCCTACTTCTGGCTGGAGTCTCATCACATCGCTCCTGTAGAGGACGGCCCCCATATGGACAGACTAAAGACACATTTAGAAGACGCTCTGGACTCACAGTTTTACTTCGATGGTTTCAGACTCCAATCACCATGATAACTTTAGGACTGCAGTTGTCATGAACAGTTTTACACTCAAGTTTCCATCAATGAACAGTTTATAACTTCAACAAAACAGACTTCCTGTTAAATGATAATGAATTTCCTGGTTACACAGTTGTATTTTGTGACTCTATAAGACACAATTATAGAAGTAAGTTATTTATAATCTCTCTATCTGTTATCACCCAGATGAAGATGGGTTCCCTTTAGAGTCGTGGTTTCACTCGAGGTTTCTTCCTCATGTTGTCTAAGTGAGTTTTTCCTCAACACCGTCACCACAGGCTTCATCATCAGGGATAAATAAATTTATTAGGGATAAAATTAGCTCATACATTTAAAGTCTTTATTTTTCTGTAAAGCTGCTTTGCGACAATGTCTGTTGTTAAAAGTGTGATACAAATAAACTTGACTATAAATTTTTGTGCATATATAGTGTATCTCTAGCATACAGGTTCCCAACCCTGATCCTGGATATTTTAGTGATTCCCCTGTTCCAACACATCTGATTCAGTCAGGTAGGCAATTAAGAGATTTTCATGGGTTGGTGTGTGTGTGTGTGTGTGTGTTAGGTTTTGATCTGTCTGTACCAAAGGAGGTTGAATTGACAAACTATGATTGAGGAACGTAGGCCTCTGCCACCTAAGAGATTCCGCCTCACAGATCAATCCGGGAGCAAACAGTCACTGACACAGACACAGCTGCTCAGAGATGTTTCTCAGTTTATTGCAGGACAAACATAAGTATATATTTATATTCAAGAGTGTGTTGTAGCTATATGATTGGATGATGATGATGTGATTGATGAAGCTAAGCTATCTATGTATGACAGAGTAACGTAAACAGGTGATGAAGCATTACATCACTGCTTTAGACGACTCTACTGTATGAAAGAAGAGAGACATTATGTATCATTACATCACCTGTCAGTATCATAGTCTAATGAAAAGAAGAAAGACATTACTGGTCAAAGTAACCTTCAATAAGCTGAGAGCAGAATGTGTGAGCGAAGATTTAACTAACCAAAACAAGCAGCAAACAGGACCACCTGTACCAGTTTCAAGCATGTTAAACACACATTTCTATCATTTAGTTAGTGAGCGTTCGAGTGGGGAACATGAGACGTATCAGACTCTCACTGGCCATGCTGTGAAAACTGTGAATGCAGACGCTCATCTGAGTTTCCAAACCTGTCACTGTTTAACTCTTGAATATTTTCTATCATGAATACACTCATTAAAAAGTTTATAATCTCTGTTTTCCAAAGAAATGTATCTGGTTAAGATCTGTTCAGTACTTTGGGAATAACGGCAGGTGAAGTCAGTACAACAGAGTAAAAACTCTGCTCGCAGGACGTCGGGAAACTGCCGGCCCTTTTTTTTTTGAGTCCCAGGAAAGCGGTCACTCTCTCTGTCTCTCTCTCTCTCTTCTGATCAGTTTCCCACTGGATTACTAGTCAATATCAGTCAGATCACTTTTATAGGGATGTTCTCTCGCTCTCACTGTTTCTGATGAAGGATTCAGCAACATTTTCCCTCTGCTAATTTTGATGTTCTGATTCACGGGAGACTTTGAAGTGAGTTTTCAGAGCTTGACCTACTTATTTTTTCAAATCAAACTGATCCATGTAAATAAATAACTATTTTAGAATATAACTGGAGTTGTTTTGATGAACAGTATTGAGATCTTAGTGGTCGGAATGATAATTAAAAAAAACGGAAGTCAGAAATGTGAGTGTCGATTTCAGTTCAGTTAATGTGAATTGTCTATTGGATGTGGATCAGACAGTTTTTTCGAGGTTCGCCTTGAAAGCTGTGAATATTAAAAGGATCATTTATATTCTTTCATATAAACACTCGTAGGATCTACTGAGAAATGCAAAGGCCTACAGCGCACAAAGAGGGAATTAGAAATAATCTTTTTTATTGAGTGTACTGATTTAACGGTTTTACCTAATTAGCGTAATTACTACTAATTAAATACTCGTCTCGTCTTCTTCCACTTATCCGGGGCCGGGTCGCGAAGGCAGCAGTCTGAGCATGGAAGCCCAAACTTCCCTTTCCCCAGACACCTCGGCCAGCTCCTCGGGAAAACACCGAGGCGTTCCCAGGCCAGCCGAGAGACATAGTCCCTCCAGCGTGTCCTGGGTCTTCCCCGGGGCTTCCTCCCAGGGGGGACATGCCTGGAACACCTCCCCAGGGAGGCATCCGAAAGAGCTGCCCGAGCCACCTCAGCTGATTCCTCTCAATGTGGAGGAGCAGCGGCTCTACTCCGAGCTCCTCCCGAGTGACTGTGCTTTTCACCCTATCTCTAAGGGAGCGCCCAGCCACCCTGCGAAGGAAACTCATTTCGGCCGCTTGTATCCGCGATCTTGTTCTTTCGGTCATTACCCAAAGCTCATGACCATAGGTGAGAGTCGGAATGTAGATCAACTGGTAAATCGAAAGCTTTGCCTTTTGGCTCAGCTCCTTCTTCACCACGACGGACCGGTAAAGCGACCGCATCACTGCAGAGGCCGCACCGATCCGCCTGCCGATCTCACGCTCTATCCTTCCCTCACTCGTGAACAAGATCCCAAGATACTTAAACTCCTCCACTTGAGGCAGGACTTCTCCACCAACCTGGAGAGGGCAAGCCACCCTTTTCCGGTTGAGAACCATGGCCTCTGACTTGGAGGTGCTGATTCTCATCCCAGCCGCTTCACACTCGACTGCAAACCGCCCCAGTGCATGCTGAAGGTCCTGGTTTGCAGAAGCCAACAGGACATCATCATCTGCGAAAAGCAGAAATGAAATCCTGTGGTTCCCAAACAGGATTCCTTCCGGCCCCTGGCTGTGCCTAGAAATTCTGTCCATAAAGATTATGAACAGAACCGGTGACAAAGGGCAGCCCTGCCAGAGTCCAACATGCACTGGGAACAGGTCTGACTTACTACCGGCAATGCGAACCAGACTCCTGCTCTGTTCGTACAGGGACCGGACAGCTCTTAGCAAAGAGCCCCAAACCCCATACTCCCAAAGCACCCCCCACAGAATACCACGAGGGACACGGTCGAATGCCTTCTCCAAATCCACAAAGCACATGTGGACTGGTTTGGCAAACTCCCATGAACCCTCGAGCACCCTATGAAGGGTATAGAGCTGGTCCAGTGTTCCGCGACCAGGACGAAAACCGCATTGTTACTCCTGGATCCGAGGTTCAACTATTGGCCGAATTCTCCTCTCCGGTACCCTGGAGTAAACCTTCCCTGGGAGGCTGAGAAGTGTGATTCCCCTATAATTGGAGCACACTCTCCGGTCCCCTTTCTTAAAAAGAGGGACCATCTCCGGTCCCCTTTCTTAAAAAGAGGGACCACCTCCGGTCCCCTTTCTTAAAAAGAGGGACCACCCAGTCTGCCACTCCAGAGGCACTGTCCCCAACCACCATGCAATGTTGCAGAGGCCTGTCAGCCAAGACAGCCCCCACAACATTCAGAGACTTGAGATACTCAGGGTGGATCTCATCCACCCCCGGTGCCTTGCCACCGAGGAGCTTGCTAACCACCTCAGTAACTCCAGCTTGGGTAATGGACGAGTCCACCTCTGAGTCATCAGCCTCCGCTTCCTCAATTGAAGATGTGACTGTGGGATTGAGGAGATCCTCGAAGTATTCCTTCCACCGCCCAACAATGCCCCCAGTCGAGGTCAACAGCTCCCCACCCGCACTGTAAACAGTGTTGGCAGAGTACTGCTTCCCCCTCCTAAGGTGCCGGACGGTTTGCCAGAATTTCTTTGAGGCCAACTGATAGTCCTCTTCCATGGCCTCACCGAACTCCTCCCAGTTCCGAGTTTTTGCCTCCGCAACTGCCCGAGCTGCGGCACACCTGGCCTGCCGATACCCGTCAGCTGCCTCAGGAGTCCTGGAGGCCAACATGGCCCGATAGGACTCCTTCTTCAGCTTGACGCCATCCCTTACTTCTGGTGTCCACCACTGGGTTCAGGGATTACCGCCACGACAGGCACCGGAGACCTTGCGGCCACAGCTCCGGACAGCCGCATCGACAATGGAGACAGAGAACATGGTCCACTCAGACTTGCCCGGTATGGTGCAGCCGGGGCCCCACCCCGGAGCCAGACCCGGGATTGGGGCTCATATGCGAGCGCTTGGTGGCCGGGCCTTTGCCCACGGGGCCTGGCTGGGCTCAGCCCGAAGCGGTGACGTGGGCCCGACCTCCTGTGGGTTCACCACCCACAGAGGTAGCCGTAGGGAGCTGGTGCAGTGTGGATTGGGCGGCAGTCGAAGGCAGTGGCCTCGATGACCTGATCCCCGAACACAGCGGCTAGCTGTTGGGACATGGAATGTCACTTCGCTGGGGGGGGGGGGAAGAGCCTGAGCTTGTGCAGGAGGTTGAGAGGTACTGGCTAGAGATAGTCGGGCTCACCTCCACGCACAGCTTGGGCTCTGGAACCCAGCTCCTCGAGAGGGGCTGGACTCTCCACTTCTCTGGAGTCGCCCATGATGAATGGCGGCAGGCTGGTATGGGCTTGCTTATAGCTCCCCAGCTCAGCCGCCATGTGTTGGAGTTTACCCCAGTGAACGAGAGGGTCGCCTCTCTGTGCCTTAGGATCGGGGAGAGGGCTCTTGCTGTTGCTTGTGCCTATGGGCCGAATAGCAGTGTAGAGCTCTTTGAAGTGTGGGTGGAGCACAAAGGACGGCAGGACAACGCTTCAGATGAACAAAGGCTTTTTATTCCCAGACTTTTCAGTTTACTCGCCAGTTCCTAATCTGGTAGCGTCACACACATACACACACACTGTGTTCTTGTCCCGGGATGAGCTCTCCTCTGCCTCCTTAAATAGGGCACGGTTACTGGGAAAACACACAAAACACAGGTTAATTACCGTCAGGTGTAGTGATTCTGCCACTCACCTTCCCTGGCTCCGCCCTCCTGTCACAGACCGGCGCTTGACCACGCCCCCGCTGCCACATACCCCCACCGCCCGACTCAGGCCGGGCGCCCGTCCGGCCCGCAGCCGACTCCCCCCCCCTTGACGGGAGAGGAAGTCCGCCACGACCATCTGCGCCCCCGGCCTGTGGACCACCTTGAAATTGAAGGGTTGGAGTGCCAGATACCAACGGGTGATCCGCGCGTTGGCATCTTTCATGCGGTGGAGCCACTGGAGGGGCGCGTGGTCCGAACAGAGGGTGAAAGGGCGCCCCAGCAGGTAGTAACGGAGGGCGAGGACCGCCCACTTGATCGCCAGGCATTCCTTTTCAATAGTGCTGTAGCGCCCCTCACGCACCGACAGCTTCCTACTAATGTACAGGACGGGGTGATCCTCCCCCTCCACCTGCTGGGACAAAACGGCCCCCAGCCCTCTGTCCAACGCATCCGTCTGCAACATAAAAGGGAGAGAGAAGTCAGGGGAGTGTAAAAGTGGCCCCCCACACAGTGCAGCCTTTACCTCAGAGAAAGCCCACTGGCACTGCTCTGTCCACTGGACCGGATCTGGCGCCCCCTTTTTAGTGAGGTCAGTCAGCGGGCTGATGACGTCCGAATAATTAGGTATAAACCTACGATAGTAGCCAGCCAGCCCCAGGAACTGTCTCACCCCCTTTTTGGTCTTGGGCCTCGGCCAGGCCGCAATCGCTGCTGTCTTATTAATTTGGGGACGCACCTGCCCGTTGCCCAAGTGGAAGCCCAGATACCGTACTTCCACCCGCCCAATCGCACACTTCTTCGGGTTGGCAGTGAGACCCGCCCGCCTCAGCGACCTAAGGACGGCCCTCAGGTGTTGCAGGTGCCGCTGCCAGTCATTACTATAAATGATAATATCGTCCAGATATGCGGCCGCATAGGTGACGTGGGGCCGGAGGACCCTGTCCATCAGCCGCTGAAACGTAGCGGGCGCCCCAAACAGCCCAAACGGAAGTGTGACGAATTGGTGTAAGCCGAACGGTGTGGAAAAGGCCGTTTTCTCCCGGGATAATGGAGTCAAGGGGATCTGCCAATATCCCTTCGTCAAATCCAGTGTCGAGTAAAAGCGAGCCGTGCCTAGTCGATCGAGCAGCTCATCAATACGAGGCATTGGGTACGCGTCGAATTTAGACACCGCGTTGACTTTTCTATAGTCCACACAGAACCGGACCGACCTGTCGGCCTTGGGTACCAAGACCACCGGGCTGCTCCAGTCACTGTGGGACTCCTCGACGATGCCCATTTCAAGCATGGCCTGAAGTTCTTCCCGAACCACCTTTTTTTTGTGTTCGGGTAGCCTGTAAGGGCGGCTACGCACTACCACCCCCGGGGGCATCTCTATGTGGTGTTCTATGAGGTTAGTGCGACTGGGCAGGGGCGAGAACACATCGGAAAACTTGGCCTGCAACTGGGCGACCTCCGTGAGTTGGGTCGGGGAGAGGTGGTCTCCACAGGGGACCGGAGAGGTACATGATGCCAATGTCCCTTTTTGAACCTCCGGCCCCAGCTCCGCCTTCTCCGGAACTACCGACACCAACGCCACGGGGACCTCCTCGTTCCAGAGTTTAAGCAGATTGAGGTGGTAGATCTGTAGCGCCCCCTCCCTGTCCATTCGCCTTACATCATAGTCGACGTCCCCGACTCGCTGTGTGACCTCAAAGGGTCCTTGCCACTTGGCGATTAATTTGGAGCTCGACGTGGGCAACAGTACGAGTACCTTCTCTCCCGGAGTGAACTCTCTAAGGCGCGAGCCCTTGTTGTACAAGCAGGCTTGCCGTTCCTGGGCCTGCCGCAAATTCTCCTGAGTTAGGTGGGTGAGTGTGTGGAGTTTTGCACGCAGGTCCATAACATACTGAATTTCGTTTTTACTCTGTGAAGGTCCCTCCTCCCAATTTTCCCGCAGCACATCTAAGATGCCGCGCGGCTTACGCCTGTATAATAATTCAAACGGGGAGAACCTCGTGGAGGCTTGGGGGACCTCTCGCACTGCAAATAACAAGGGTTCGAGCCATTTATCCCAGTTACGTGCGTCCTCACTTACGAATTTTTTAATTATATTCTTGAGGGTGTGATTGAACCGTTCAACTAAACCGTCCGTTTGTGGGTGATAAACGCTGGTGCGGATCGGCTTAATACCCAATAGCCCATACAGTTCGCTCAGTGTTCGTGACATAAATGAGGTGCCTTGGTCAGTCAGAATCTCTTTCGGGATTCCAACCTGAGAGATGACGTGGAAGAGGGCCTCTGCAATACTGCGTGCTGAGATATTGCGAAGAGGCACCGCTTCCGGGTATCGTGTTGCACAGTCCACCAGAACCAATATAAAGCGGTACCCTCGTGTTGACCGATCTAATGGTCCAACGAGATCCATCCCAATTCTTTCGAACGGGGTCTCGATTAATGGTAGGGGGCGCAAAGGCGCTTTTGGAATGGCCGCTGGATTTACTAACTGGCATTCGCGGCACGCCGTACACCACTTACGGACGTCGCCGCGAATCCCCGGCCAATAGAATCGGGCCATTAGCCGGGCTAGTGTCTTATCCTGCCCTAGGTGTCCAGCCATGGGATTAAAGTGAGCCGCCTGAAATACCAATTCCCGGCGGCTCTTTGGAATTAATAGCTGTGTGACTCGCTCTTTCGTCTGAGTGTCCTGCGTCATTGGGTATAATCTATCCTTCATAATAGAAAAATAGGGGAAGGACGGGGTGGCGTTCGGCTGGAGCGTTTGACCATCGATTACTCTCACTTGGTCAAACGCATGTCGCAGAGTCTCGTCTCGCGATTGTTCTAATGGGAAATCCGCGAGGGATTCCCCAACAGAAAGAGGAGGAGCCGGCGGCTCCTCACTCTGTCGCGGAGATGACGTAGACAGCTCTGCGACAGCAGCTCCAGCCAAAGCGACACCGGGACCTCCCCCTGTCAAATGTCAGGACCCACTCTTTACTAGGCGCGTCATTAAACCCCGAAATCCCGGCCAATCAGTCCCCAAAATTAAAGAGTGGGTAAGGCGAGGATTAACCGCCGCCTTCACTATGGATTTTTCCCCTCTGAAATATATGTGGACCGACACCAAAGGGTAGCTGTGAACATCCCCGTGCACACACAATACCTTCACCCCCTGTGCTCCCCCCAATGCCTTGTCTTGCACCAGGCTTTGGCGGATCGAGGTCTGATTGCAACCAGAATCCACCAACGCCTGATATGTAGCCCCTTGTACACTCACCGGTATGCGATACGCTCCGGCCCGATTGAGGGCAGCTTCTGGCGCGTCGGGGATCCGTACCACCGCGCCCACCTCCATTGCTGCGCACTGTTGTTGCAGGTGGCCCGGCTCCCCGCAGCGCCAGCAAACCGGCCCGGGCCTTCCCTCTGCACCTGTGCTCTGGGGCTCACTCACCTGAGGGGGGGGGGAGAGACAGACACAGCAGGGAGAAACGGGAGGGCACCACGGGTGCGGCGGGCCGGCTGGGGTGGAGCTGGCCCCCGCCTCCGTGGTGGGAGAATGGGGCGAGGACGGGACACAGAAGGGAGGGGAGAAAGAGAGAAGAGGAGAGAAGACGTCGTCGGCCGTCCTGCCGCCGGAACAGCCGCCAAATGATCCTCCGCCAGTCCTACTGCCTGATCCAGCGACGCCGGGCGGTGGCACTGGACCCACTCCGCGGTTCCGGCTGGTAAGCGTGCGATGAATTGCTTCAGCACCACCTGATCGATGATTCCCTCGGCGTTGCGATCATCGGCCCTCAGCCACCGCCAGCAGGCGTCCCGGAGCTGCTGGCCGAACGCGAACGGCCGGCCGACTTCCTCCAACCGCAGCGTGCGGAAGTGCTGGCGCTGTTGTTCTGGCGTGCGCCCCACGCGCTGGAGGACGGCCCGGCGAAGGTCCGCGTAGGCCAGCCAGCGGTCGGCGGGGAGCTGTAGTGCGGCCAGCTGCGCCTCTCCCGTCAGGAGGGGGAGGAGGCGCGCCGCGCGCTGCTCTATTGGCCACCCCGAGGCTTCGGCGACCTGCTCGAACAAGGTGAGAAACGCCTCGGGGTCGTCCTGCGGGCCCATCTTGGTCACGGTGAGGGGGGACGGGCCCGCGGCCAGGGCGCTGGTGGACCCCGCCGACGCGAGGAGATGCCGGAACGCCTCGCGATCTTCCTGCTGGGCCAGCACCAGGGCTTCGAAGCGCCGCTCTTGCTCCTTTCGGAGCATGACGAGCGCCTGGTGCTGGCTTTGCTGAGCCGTGGTGAGGGCGTGGACCAGGTCCGCGAACGGGGAGGATTCCATGGGGCTGCAAGGTTGGTGCTCCACCTTTTCCCGGGTTTCGGCACCACTGTAGAGCTCTTTGAAGTGTGGGTGGAGCACAAAGGACGGCAGGACAACGCTTCAGATGAACAAAGGCTTTTTATTCCCAGACTTTTCAGTTTACTCGCCAGTTCCTAATCTGGTAGCGTCACACACATACACACACACTGTGTTCTTGTCCCGGGATGAGCTCTCCTCTGCTCTCCCTCTGCCTCCTTAAATAGAGCGCGGTTCCTGGGAAAACACACAAAACACACAAAACACAGGTTAATTACCGTCAGGTGTAGTGATTCTGCCACTCATCTTCCCTGGCTCCGCCCTCCTGTCACAGACCAGCGCTTGACCATGCCCCCGCTGCCACAAGCAGTATAGAGTATCCTGCCTTCTTGGAGTCCCTGGGAGAGGTACTGAGAGGTGCTCAGACTGGGGACTCCATTGTTCTACTGGGAGACTACAATGCTCACATGGGCGACGACAGTGACACCTGGAGGAGTGTGATTGGGAGGAACGGCCTCCCCGATCTGAACCTGAGTGGTGTTTTGTTATTGGACTTCTGTGCTAGTCACGTTTTGTCCATAACGAACACCATGTTCGAGCATAGGGGTGTCCATAAGTGCACGTGGCACCAGGACACCTTAGGTTGGAGGTCGATGATCGACTTTGTTGTCGTTTCATCGGATCTCCGGCCCTATGTCTTGGACACTCAGGTGAAGAGAGGGGCTGAGCTGTCAACTGATCACCACCTGGTGGTGAGTTGGATCCGCTGGCGGAGGAGGAAGCCAGACAGACCTGGCAGGCCCAAACGTATGGTGAGGGTCTACTGGGGACGTCTGGCCGAGCACTCTGTCAGGGAGGTCTTTAACTCCCACCTCTGGGAGAGCTTCTCCCAGCTTCTGAGGGAGGCGTGGGACATTGAGTCATTGAGTCTAATTAAATACTAATTTGCATATTCATTTTTAAAATTTTACTCATTTTTCAGCATACAACCATCTATGTGCTGCCAAGTTCCATGTAAATATCTTGGGAGAGAAAGGTTATGTTGAATGTTTGATTTGTAATATCTCAAGAACAGATAAACATTTTAATTCTGTAAAAAGTTTGTTCTGAATTCAGTGAGAGCAGCTTCAAGCAATTTGGACTGAATCTGAGATGTCTGTGAAGATTCTCAGTCATCCAGGTCATAGTAACTGTGGGTGGTAAAAGAGAGCAACTGGACTTGCTTGAAGATTCTTGAAGGCGTTTCACCTCTCATCCGAAAGGCTTCTTCTCTGTTCAGTGACGGCTGTTCCAGGTTGACAAAAATGGCTTCTTTAACTCCTCGCTCATACCAATGAGCGAGGAGTTAAAGAAGCCATTTTTGTCAACCTGGAACGGCCATCACTGAACAGAGGTGGGGGTCTAAGGCCCTGTCCACACGGCAACGGATTCAGGTGAATCCGATAAAAATTTTTTATCATTTCGGCCTGGCGTCCACACGGCACCGGCGTTTTGGGTGCCCCAAAACGATATTTTTTGAGAACGGTTTCCAGAATGGAAAAATCTGGCAACGGCGCCATTGCGAAGTCGTCTGGATGAGTAGAATGGATTTGTTTACGATGACGTCACAACCACATGACTAGAACAAGCAGCACTCTCGCGCGCATCATTCGTAACAACAACAGCAACAATGGCAGACCCCAGAGTAGTAGTAGCTCAGTGCCGGGTAGAAGAATGGGTTTATGCGCATGCGTCCTACTTCTTCTATTATTCTGGTGTCTCCGATGGGACCATCTTACAGCGCACGTAGAGGTGTGGCATGTGTATTGCATCATTTTCAGCAAGCGTTGCGTTGCCATATGTACCTGATATTTTACTGATCCGTTGCCCATTTGGACGCAATAATTTTTTTACCCGCTAAAAAAAAAAATCTCATTGCCGTTGTCGTGTGGATGTAGCCTAAGGCCCTGTCCACACGGCAACGGATTCAGGTGACTCCGATACAATTGCTTATCGTTTAGGCCTGGCGTCCACACGGCACCGGCGTTTTGGGTGCCCAAAACGCAATCTTTTTGAGAACGGGTTCCAGAGTGGAAAGATCTGGCAACGTTGCCGTTGTGAAGTCGTCTGGATGAGTAGAACGGATTTGTTTACGATGATGTCACAACCACATGACTGTGAGTGCTTCACGCCGGGTAGAAGTGTAACGAATATCACCAGGAAAAAGCCTTACAGAGCACTAGTGAGAGTGAAACATGAGCTTGGATATTATTATTATGTTCAGTGTTAGTGGACAGTGTTAGTGGACAGGGCCTAAGACATCATTTATCAGCCACCTACAATGCAGTCCTTGACACACTTCCCAGACAACTGAATGCACACCAAAACCCAGCTGTTTTCAGTGACTCACAGGAGAACAGAGAGAATCGGCATTCCATTGATCACCCTAACAGGCAATCCATTGATCACCCTAACGATTCTCTAGGCCGTTCACACCCAGCCCCCAGTGACCCACACCAACAGGATGACTCAACGACACCTTAGATGAGCTTTTCATCCATGAGAGGAGAAATACCTGATGCTCCCTATTGAGGTATTTCACTCACGTGACCAAGTCATGTGACGTTGCCATTTTGGACGGCACGGCTCGAATCAGTTTGAATGCGAGGAAGGCGACAAACGAAAAACATAAAAGAAAAAGGAGCGAGATGCAGAAAACACCTTCACTATCCAGCGACGTAGGGCATTTACAGGGCGAGCAGAGGGAGAGGTATTTGCAAAAATTGAGGTTAGCAGGCTTGGAGAACGACGTTTACCTGCTTCCACCAGGATTGTTCACTGACAGCTAAGATTTGTTCACATTTTCATTTACTTTCGGTCCTCAGGATAAACAAAATGTTATTAAATGTCATTGAAATAACTTCTTAGTCTGTTGAGACATGGCCCGTTATAAGTTTTTCCTTTACTGTATTTACTAGTTTACTGAGCGCGCTCTGGGGCGGGCTGGCTGGCTGGCTAGCGCTCCGGGGCGGGCTGGCTGGCTGGCTAGCTAGCGCTCCGGGGCTAGCTAGCGCTCCGGGGCCGGCTGGCTAGCGCTCCGGAGCCGGCTGGCTGGCTGGCTAGCGCTCCGGGGCCGGCTGGCTGGCTGGCTAGCGCTCCGGGGCCGGCTGGCTGGCTGGCTAGCGCTCCGGGGCCGGCTGGCTGGCTGGCTAGCGCTCCGGGGCCGGCTGGCTGGCTGGCTAGCGCTCCGGGGCCGGCTGGCTGGCTGGCTAGCGCTCCGGGGCCGGCTGGCTGGCTGGCTAGCGCTCCGGGGCCGGCTGGCTGGCTGGCTAGCGCTCCGGGGCCGGCTGGCTGGCTGGCTAGCTAGCGCTCTGGGGCTAGCTAGCACTCCGGGGCCGGCTGGCTAGCACTTCGGAGCCGGCTGGCTGGCTAGCGCTCCGGGGCCGGCTGGCTGGCTAGCGCTCCGGGGCCGGCTGGCTGGCTAGCTAGCGCTCCGGAGCCGGCTGGCTGGCTAGCGCTCCGGAGCCGGCTGGCTGGCTAGCGCTCCGGGGCCGGCTGGCTGGCTAGCTAGCGCTCCGGGGCCGGCTGGCTGGCTAGCTAGCGCTCCGGGGCCGGCTGGCTGGCTAGCTAGCGCTCCGGGGCCGGCTGGCTGGCTAGCTAGCGCTCCGGGGCCGGCTGGCTGGCTAGCTAGCGCTCCGGGGCCGGCTGGCTGGCTAGCTAGCGCTCTGGAGCCGGCTGGCTGGCTAGCGCTCCGGGGCCGGCTGGCTAGCGCTCCGGGGCCGGCTGGCTCAGTAAACTAGTAAATCCAGTAAAGGAAAAACTTGAGACTGAAAGGTTTTAACAGTCATCCAAATGACTGAACGTAAACATTGCTACAGTAACATACCAGCTACTGTTGTTGACATTAGCTAGCTTGCCGTCCAAAATGGCGGACACCGGGGCGTCACGTGACCCTGTGACGTCAGGTGAAATACCTCAATACAGATCTTGCAGTCACGTGACCGGAAAGTACACAGCCGCCATCTTGTCGGTAAAAAACACCGCTGAATACTGCTGCACTCGTGTACAGAATGGATCAATTTCAACCGACGGACTACACGGCTCATTTTTCTAATGAATAGATAACTAGATATATGTCTAAAATAAACGATCTACAGATTAGTGACCCTTATGGCTTACCGGACGTAGTTTTCACGACCGTGTCAGTAGATTTTGAACTGCCAGTGGAATACCCAGACGTGTATAATTACCTCATTAACTTTCCCTCGCTGTTCAGTTGTGAAGCACTGCGTGCTTATAAATCTCTGGACAGTTATCTTTACAGAAATTCAGGATTTGTCAGCGACTCAGATGTGGCATCTTGTAAACAAGAAAATAATCCTCGTTGGACGGGTAAGTCACTTAAGTATTGAGTATAGCACTGACCAGCCGATTATAGAATAGAATAAGGTAATTTCAGCTGTAATTCCAAATCGTCCATCTTGTTTACCATGGATCTGGCATTGGAGAGGTAGAGGCTTAGCAGTGGAGGTTTGAGTAGCTGTTTTCTGAGCTTAGTCAACAGGCCAGCTCTGCCTGCAGCCTCGCTTTTGCTTCCTCTCCTGACGCCGCCTCCTTCGCCTGCCAGACCCGATAACAATCCACGGAGACCCCGCTGGTCTCGCTATCTCGTCCGGAATGTTGTGCATGCGATGGAAATCGCTACAAACCGTCATTTTCTGCTGGAAACCAATGTCCAGTAAGTCCATACGGTTGTAGTGGATATTGAAGTCCGGTACAGACGAACAACACGCAAAAATACACACAAAAACATAAAAAACGTGCACAGGTAGGGAGAGCTTGTAGCCGCAGCCGTTGTAGTAGAATTGTATATAGTGGGGTTTTCCAGAAGAAAAGGTAGAAGTAGAAGCAGAAGGCGGAAATATGGCATTTGACTGTCAAGATGGCGTCTGTCACAACCTGGATCGGCTGTGACGTCACATGCAAGTGCTCCATTAGTCAGACAGAACTGAAGAAGCCTTTCGGATGAGAGGTGAAACGTCTTCAAGAATCTTCAAGCAAGTCCAGTTGCTCTCTTTTACCACCCGCAGACTGAATTTTAGTTTTCACCTGATAAACCTATTAATATGTGAAGCACAGTGAGCTGTCCAGTACGAGAGTTGGGACCCTGTGCTCTGTCTTGCCCCATTCAAAATGGCGGACGTGGTGACGTATGGGAGATGCTAACGGCTAATTCCGCTTCGACTATTTGGGTTTGTTTTCAGCGGTAAACGAACAGACTGTGTTAATGATAGAGACAGAGAGGCTCTTAATGTTTAACTTTTTCAATTCGCTTAAAAAAGCCTTGTTATTGAAGGTATATTCGGGAATATTAGTAACAAAACAAGTTCAGTGTGAGTGCACTGCTGCCGCGCAACCAGAACTGAGGCGCACGAGCGTGAATTTCTTATTTCCCTGGGAGGCTCTGTTTCCGCTTCCGGTCCTCCTTTAAACATTCCAGGAATACGGGGGGCTGCGCGCGCGGGGTGGAGCGAGTGGGCGGGGTAAAGCGCGCTGTAGTTATGAATGGAGCTGAAACTGAGCTGCGCGCGACACAGCGAGCCGCTCACAGAACAGGAGGAGTTCCTGATTAACGGGATTTAAACTAATAAAGTTCCCCGGAGTCGAACCCGAGCTGTGTTTCCCCCGGAGTCGAACCCGAGCTGTGTTTCCCCCGGAGTCGAACCCGAGCTGTGTTTCCCCCGGAGTCGAACCCGAGCTGTGTTTCCCCCGGAGTGGAGCCCGAGCTGTGTTTCCCCCGGAGTCGAACCCGAGCTGTGTCCCGCAGGCAGTGAGAGTGAATGGCTGTGAAGGAGAAAGCTGTGGCTCTGGCCAGGCTGCTGCTGCAGGACTGCACCCGCTTACTGCAGTTATATGTAAGTGCACTTTCACACACACACTCGCTCACTTTCACTCACTACACTCTCTCTCACTCTCTCACACTCACTCACTCACACACACTCTCACTCACACACACACACAGCGCAAAGTGTGCCCAGGGGCGCCAAGGGCGACCAAAACCCCACCAAAAAGGAGGGATGGAGTTATTGAATGGAGATGTTACCAAGTGCATCAGTGGTGTACAGTGTTTTCAACCACTGTGCTGCCGAACTCTAGCACCGCGGAACACTAGTGTGCCATGAGAGATCACCAAGTGTACCGTGGAAAATTATAGAATGACTGTATATTGTAAATATTGGCAACAGCGTGTTAGTTTCAGTCAACATTTTCTATTGGTGATGTGCCTTGAGATTTTTTCATTGCAAAAAGTGCGCCCTGGCTCATGAAAGGTTAAACCTTTTTTACAACACCTCCGATGCGGCTGGGGATGTAGAAATACTGTACGCACTCCTTACCTCTGCTGTTACACTACCTGTGACAGTAGCTTCTGCTGAAAGAAGCTTTTCAAAATTAAAACTGCTGAAGACATACTTAAGGTCAACAATGAGTCAAGAACGTCTGAATGGGCTTGCTCTGATGAGCATCAACCAAGAGATCTCAAGAGAAATATCATTTGATATTATCAAGGAATTTGCCATTAGGAAGACCAGACGAGTCCCATTGTAATGTTACTTCAATAACAAAGTACCCATAATAGCACTTTTGTTTGAAAATACAGCCCATTGATGTCCTAACAGGGTGCTTAAGTTTGCACAACTTAGAATTGTAGAATTTTTTATTCATTTAATTTGTTAATTCTTCAGAGATGACTTAACTTTAATAGCAAAAAAGAAACTAAAAATAATTTCTTGTTTATTGTCCATGCACTACACTTTGAACAGGGTGCGGAAGAGTTTTTGCCCATTATATGGAGATATGTATTGAATTTGTGTGGTCATTTTACTTGACACTTTATGTGAATAATGATAACAATAATAACAATAATGAAAAAGATAAAAATGACTTCTTGTTTATTGTCCATGCACCGTACATTGTTTAATAGTAATAGAGTGATTAGATTAAAGTGTTATTTAGATGTTATTAGAGGGTTTTTTTTCTTGGGGGGCGCCAAAACTCAATCTCGCCTAGGGCAGCCAAAGACCTAGAGGCGACCCTGCACACACACACACACACACACACACACACTCTTTCTCAATCACGCTCGCTCACTCACTCTCT